>NC_056727.1:469111955-469226955 GCF_019279795.1 Protopterus annectens
TATATGCCCTTTTCCCCACTGTAGTGCAATCCTGGAATTAGTATATATAGTTGGGGGGCACAGCCCCCCACATTTGGGGGGTGCGGGGGGGGCAAAGCAAAACCAACCCAAGGGCATCTAAAGGTGTTACTGCTCAATGCCAGGAGACTAAACAAGAAACTCCACTCCTTCCAGGCCCTCCTCTCCCTGGTGAAGGTAGACAACTGTGGAGTTACTGAGATATATGGTTTAAAGCCACAGCGAGAATGGTGGCAGTGCAGGGCTATAATGCCTTCCGCATATTCATGCCAGCTACTGCACAGTCAGAAACCAAAGGTGGAAGTGTCTCAAGTCTATATTAACAACAAACTCACCTCAAGACTGGTCAAACAGAATGACACATTTTTGCTTCTCAGTGTCCAGATTTCCACAGGTAAAGCCCCATGTTATATCCTTACAAGCGATAGGTCACTTTCTATGAACCAAGTAACCCATAACTTGTACTTGGACTTACTGGAAGTTCAACCCAATACTATATTCATGGGCAACTTCAATTAACCTACTATAAACTGGAATACTTACATAGCCAAAACTTACAGGCCCAGAGATTCCTAGACTTTGTCAACACAAATACCTTGGACCAGATAATCCATACTCCCACTAGGAGTGCAAACATGCTTGACCTGGTACTCACAAATATGCTGTACCCTCCTAGTGTAGTGTCCATGCTGGTAAGGTCAGGCCACAAAGCTGTTTCCTTCATAATAAAAATCAGTTTGGCGACCCCAGCTAACTCTATAACATTTAGGAACTATTAAAACAAATATCCTACTACTAAGTGATAACCTGTTAAATTTTCAAGGCCCCCCAAAACCCTAAGAACACAGCTGTCTATTCAGACTTATTCACAGCAGCCTTGTACAATCATCAATCAAGGCATAGAGACAGCTGTACATACCAGAAATAAGTCCAGAAAACAAATCTCCCTGGTGGAATCCAAATGTAAACAGGTTGTACAACAAAAGGGAAAAAGTCATAGCCAAGATTAGGATGTGCTACACCCAGCATGATAAAAACACTCTCGTCAATTTAAAGAAACAATTAAGAGGGCAAATTAAATCTACAAAAGCCAAATATGAGGTAAATATAGCCTCCCAGGCAAAGGACAACCACAAGGCTTTATTAAGTTTTGTGTACAGAACTGTTTGTAAATGGAGCCACCTACACATAATCAGAAGATATAGCAAATCTTCTGGCTCACAAATTCAGCTCCAGTTTTACCCCTCTCTTTCTCTCCCCCAGCCGTCCCCCAGGAAATGCCATCAAACAGCACCTCCCCCCAATTATCACTAAGGAGCAGGACCTAGATGTGCTCTCTAAGGCCAAAAATACTGCATTGATGAGCCCTGATAACATCCCAGGATGCCCCATAAATAGCCTGAAATATGACCTATTGGGACAACTTGAGTTACTGTTTAACAACAGCCTCCAGACAGGCTTTGTGCCATGTGAATAGAGAACTGTAACAGTCATCCCTCTTCACACTGGTGGGCCATCAACAGACCACAGGAACTACAGATCCATAAATCTGACTAGCCTCGTATGTGAAGCCATGGAAAGAATTATTATGAAAATTATTTCAAAGACATAGGAAGCCTTCAAACACTGGATCATCAAGGGCAGATCATGGCTACTTAACCTTCTGGACTTCTTTGAGAAGGTCACCAAGGCCATGGATAAGGGCAAAATGGTGCATGCCGCCTACCTTGACCTGGCTAAGGCATTTGATACAATACCTCACTCGGGCATTGCAAACAAACTCACAGCTATAAGCATAAACCCATAGCTTACACAATGGGTCTGGCTCTCCAATAGGACCCAGGATATTAGAATAGGGGAGACCACCTCCACAAAGAGCTCGGTCACTAGTAGAGTCCTTCAGGGCTCCGTGCTTGCAAGGAAGGAAGTCAAGGCCAATGTCAAGGGCCTCTGGCTGACCAGGTTTGCAGATAACTGCAAACTAGAAGAAGTCTAGAATTCCCCCAAGATGCTAACAATCTATGAGAAGGACTGACACAGATAAATGACTGGTGCTAAAACCAGAGATTAAAACTCAGTGCCAAGAAATGTATTATAGCAACCTTTGGGTAGTCAGACACCCTAGGGAACTACCTCATCAATAGCACACCCCTAAGAGTAGAACCATTAGTCAGATATTTGGGTACAAATGCAGATAGTAAACTGGCTTTTGACCAACATGTGCCTATGATAGTAAGGAAGTAATTCTATGTTGCTCTTCTTAAAAGTGACAGCATGGCATCTAGGTCTAAGGAAGTAATTTTTCCACTGTATTCAGCCCACATCAGGCCCATCATTGAGCACAGTGCCCCCTTTAGTATGTACTTTATCAGGCACATACATCAACTGCAATGTCCATAGAGTTTCCTCACCAAAAGAATAAAGGGTGTAAACATGTCCAATGCAGATCACCTCAAAGCTCTATCTCTATACTCTGTTTCCCACAGACTGTTGAGAGGCAATCTATGCCTGGTATACAAGGCATTCTTAGATCCAGCTCTGATGGATCTTTTGCATGTCTGCTAATCAAATATCATCAAAATTACTCAATCTAGGTATTTAAACTTTGCTTGCAACATAAAAAGGACACGTTGGAGGGACAGGTATGTGCCTCAAAGAATTACCCTTCTTTGGAACTGACTTCCCAACCATATGAAGCAGAGCTCTTCTCTAACCCGTTTCAAGAAAAACTTGGACCAGAGCATGGGAAATCAGAAATAAAACCCAAGTCTAGCACCTATGTCTCTAATGGAGAGAGGCAGCCTGTAACTCTTGCCCTAGTTGTACTCCTTAAAATAAGCATTAAGGCACATTAACTCATGGGATAGAATTGGGATGCTTGGCTAGGTTTATAAAGACCCACTAGTCATTAGACTAGTATCCACCTATGAAGAAATACAGAAGGAAAAGACTGTGTTACTACTGACCTGGGTTCAGTTAGTAGCCTGTGTATCAGAAAACATGCCTTTGGCAAGAGAAGACCAGCAGCCTAATCACAGCACTCTTTTGAGAGTGGAAGGGAGGGTTGTAGGATGAAATTTTGTTTGGTTGACATAAGACAACACTTTATCGTGACCACACAAGCATATATATTTTCACTGTCGACACTGGCATCATGTGATGTTTGTACCCCACCTAATTATAAAGCGGAATTTTAAAAAACAGAGAGTACACCAGTTAATCACCTATCTTTTTTTCTGCTTTTGGAGCATTAATATTTTGAATAATTAGTTTGATTCTCAGCTGGAGCGCCTTCTGTGAGGAGTCTGCATGTCCTCCCCGCGTTTGAGTGATGTTTAAAGACATGCAGGTAGGTGCATGCGTGAATGGGTGTGCCTTCTTTGAAGGTGGGGTGTCAGGCTGGCAACTCGGTACCATAAAAATCCACTGCCAATCATTAGCAGACTGGAATACCACTGTGGCGACCCCTAACTGGGAAAAGCCAAATGACATAATAATCTCAGATAGAGATTTAGTATGTGGCACCTAAGATTGGTAGCAGTACTCCACCCTCCCTCCCTAAAAATCACTTCAGCTTTTTTCCTTCTGTTTTCTGTGTAGACCTGAATAAGTAGTAGTGTTGTTGCCTATATCTAAGGTAACCTAGTATACAACTGCCTTGTCCTAATTAATACTCTCCTTGTAATGAATGTACAAGCCACCTGTGCTGTCTTTTTGTCTTCTAAATACAGCGTACACTTATGGTATTACACCTGACTTACTTGCATTTTACATTACCAGATTCAGGATGTCATTACATGTAATTTCCATAGGTTATAGACACTGGCAGACACTAATACATGTCATTTTTTACTATGCTCATCTTTGAAATCATGCATAAAATATAATATGAATCACTGAATTTATGGGGATTTTGTAGGGTAGATTGCATTTGATGGGTTTTGTTACAAAAGCACTTGAAGAGCTGTTGGATTTTTAACTGCTGAAGAAACAAAGATATGTTATAATGCAATAACCAGGATGTACATTAGTTATGAAAACTCATAAAACATGAAGTCTTAAAATCATGGTTTATAACAAATAAAAGCTGGATAGCTCTGGGGTTCGGAATAGATTTATTGTGATATACAATGGGAAGAGGTATGGCTATAACATGTGAAGAAAGCTGTGTGAAACTTCAATGAGCAACAGACCTTAGACCAGATTCATTAATGCCTATGCTAAGTGCACATGATCTGTATTCAAGAACATCCCTACTACATTTTTTGTGCTTTCTAGTCACTCAGAAAGATTACACTAAGTATGTATGTGGTCTACACTTAGTGGTAACCTTTATGAATCCCCCTTAATATTTAAGGCTACAAGAAAAGCAATAGGAAAACTAAAATTAGGAGGAAGAATGTGTGAGTTATGCTTGTATTGTCTGTTCACTCAGAATGGTGTACACAGTGTAGGCATTAATGAATCCTAGGGCTTATTTATTCAGATTCTTTCTGATTGTTTCTTTGTTACAGTGTTGCTATCACTAAGTTTAGCACAGGAAGTGGGATAAAACTGTTTTACATTTCACCTGGATTATTTTCAATAATGACTAAGTTCTTTGGTTACTCAGAACACTTAATCACTACTTTATTTTTGTGAACGTGTGCTTTGCTATAAGGCAAAATTGATGATCTCATTTTACATTGTGTCCAACTCTTTAGTTAGTTGACCTGGAACATTACATCTGCTCCACAGAACAGGAGGTACTTTAGTTTTGTCAGTAGTCTGATAAAAAGACATACTGCAGCACTATACTGACCTATTTTTTTTTTTTTTTTTTGCCTGCCATGTATTAATCTAGATATTCTAATAATGAACTACATTTGTGTCATTGTCTTAGCAAATTTAATTTGTTTATGCAGCAGTTCTGTTAATCCAGCAATCTGCTTTTCGCAAACAAGCACAAATAATGGAAACACCATTCTCTTCAGGTCTCTGGGCTTTTAAATTCCTGATAAAATCAGGATTCTTCACTGGGTCTTGCCACAGCTCTGAATTAAGCCACTTCAAATGTAATTACTGATGCTGGCTGAACACCGGGAACATCCATTAAAATAATTGATTGACCATGCTGTTATGGAAGGCATTTTATGAACAAATGATCGTGATGGGCCAGAACTGTTAATAATAAAAGCAAATAGGCAGGTAAATACTGTATATTAGTGTTTAATGAGAGGTTCACTGAATAACTCTGTTCTTTTTTATCTAGCTATTTTAAGGAGCCTTGGTGCATGGCCATCTATCACGATCGGTTTATTGACTTCAAACAAGAGGTGCGTCAAATCCTAGCCTCAAAACAGGTAAGAAACATTACTCGCAAAGTGAAAGTACTCAATCCATTATATTCACATATGTTTTCCTATAAAATAATGGTATCATTTATGTGGTATACATTTTAGAGGTTATTAGACTTGTGATTTCTTCTTAAAACTTGTAATCAATATCACAGATGCAATGTTAAACTAAATTCAGTTTTTTTGAAAATTTTACATTATGAACTGGCTACCTTGGTGGTGCAACACCTTATTTTGTTCTTCTTTAAAAACATATACAGTAAATACACTTCATATTTTTCAATAGTGCTACTCTGACAGCATTTGACAGTGTGCTAAACTTAAATTTCATTGATACCTAGGTCTTGATCAAGGCCTTTATACAAAGTTTTAGCATCCATTCTCGCCAGATAGAGAAAACACACCCCAAAAAGAAAGTCAGCATTGCCCTCTTTGATATTTGTGTTGTACCTGCAGACCCTCCAAGACTATCTTTGAGGAAATAAAAGCATAAGATGAAACAGGAAGATAAATGCTGAGGTTCCAAAATATTTTTATTTATACAGTTGAAAGAAATGAAAGCATGAGATGAAACTAATTCTGATATCCCAAAAATAAACATTTTGCACACAGGCGTGCACATGTGTGTGTGTGTGTGTGTGTGTGTGTGTGTGTGTGTGTGTGTGTGTGTGTGTGTGTGTGTATATATATATATATATATATATATATATATATATATATATATATATAGATATATATAGATAGATATATATAAGATCAGTAATTAAAGTATGAAATGAAACAGGATGACAGATGTTGAGGTTCCAAAATAAATATTCTTTATATTTTCATAGTAGCTGGCTACGTGCCGGCTTGTTTTTCACACTTGAATTCTGAGGAATGAGCAGGGATTATATTTGACTTTACAAACTGCCACTTTCTCTTACAAAGCACTTAGAAGATATACTAACTGTTCTCATTCTTTGTGCTCAAGTACTGATAAGAATCTGAGGTGACAAGAATTCACAGGAAGGGTACAATACATTAATATTTAAATGTCTTCTGTAAGTCCACAACTCCTACCTAAAGAAAGTTTCATTTTTATCCTAGCTCAGATGTTTCTTGAAGTTTGAGAGGTGTGTCTTCTCAGCACCTATCACCGCCTGAGCTCGTATAGTCAAGTTACTGTGTATTAATACTCATATGTGGCACTGTAAATTCATTGCTTTCAATCATTGTAAAGCCTAGCATTCCTGTATGTAGCTGGGTCTGAACTATCTTTTAAGAAAATGTGTGTATGTGAGTATTAGACTCAAGCCAGTCAACAAGCTACTTGTCTGAATGCCTACCCATGATTCTAACTACCTATATAATAACTAATAACGAATAAAAAAAAAAATCAATAGTAAGATGCCAGTCAGGGAAAAAGAGGAGGGTCAAATGAAAAAAATCTTACTTCAAAAAGCCTTCTAGCTGTCCCTCTATTGGTAGTTTGCTTTCTCTAGTAGTTCTGTTGCTGGCCTCATAATTGTTAGCACCTACACATGGACTGGCTACATAGGATGGCCCTTCCACCCACTTTATTTGTCTTTTTATTTGCTAACTGAGAATATGGGTTAGTTCAAAACTGCCCTTTCCAGTCATGGCCTTGGAATAAAGTGTGGCTTTATATGCAATCAGCAAGCACTTCAACAGAGAAATGAGTGCAAGGTCATATATTCTTGAAGCAACAGATTGTGTTACAACCATATTAAGACATACAATAAGAAAGCAGTACAGAAGATGCAGCAAATATTCCCAGTGAAAATGGTAAAAATGTATAATGACACAACAGCAAATCACAGTATTTACATGGTGAAATGGTAATGTACTTATATAATGAGACAGACATATACCCTAGTGAGATGTGCCATCCAGATCTTAGTTAGCAGACAGCATTGTCTAGCAAAATAAGTAAAAAAAAAAAGAAAACATACAGAGAGCTTAGATATGTGGCCTGTTAGCATAGCAGGGGGATGAATGTACATGAGAGTGAAGATTAAGATTTTTTTTCTTTTGGTGACTGTGCATTTGCAAGTAGCTGTTTGTGATGTTGCAAGAGTGAGGTGCAGATGATTTGTTTTATACTTCTGGTTAGTTTTACTTCATTGTGAAGAACTAACCAAGCCATGAGCTCAAATTAGAACATAAATCAGTATCAATTTAAAAGCTTCATGCTGGGTCTTGCAATCCTTTCTGTAGAGTATTTCTTTTTTAAATTACCAGCTTACTTGAAATGTAGGACAATGATCTATGTAAAGCCTGAACAGTAAGATGCAGATTGCAATTCAGTTCATTCTTTGATAGTTTGTCTTTGCCTGTTTGTTTGGTGTCGTATAAAATTCCCAGTTAATAGTGGGGTAATTAAAGTCACTCATGAATATGGTATTGGGTTGGATGTTGAGTGCTTCAAATAAGTTTAAATACATGGTATGAGTTTCCTGGGTCATAGAGAGGGACCTATAACTTGCAGGGAAGTGGTATTGGATTTTGCCTATGGTGACTTGAACATGGAGTAGATCCAGTGCATTGTCCTGTTTGACCAGCCTTGAGGTATATTTAGTTTTGATGTAAATTGAGACACCTCCACCTTTAGTCCCTGTCTGTGTAGAAGCTGGTCTAAATGTCTGGAAGGCATTATAACCTTGCACTGTCGGTGTGCTCTACGTGGCTTTAAGCCATGTCTCAGTGACCAAACAGACATCAGCATTCTCTAGGGTGAAGAGAGCTTCTAGGGAGTTAGCTTAGCAAAAGCTTATGTGAATTAGTTCATAAAGATGTGCACATGCACAGAGCCCTTGAAGATATCTGAAACTCATACCCACACACACACACACGCACACACACACACACACACACACAGATATATATATATATATATATATATATATATATATATATATATGTGTGTGTGTGTGTGTGTGTGTGTGTGTATAACCGTAAGAAGACTGGCATGTTTACCCAAAAATGCTTTAACTTTGCTACACTTACCAAATAGGGGAAGTCTTTACCTAAATCATTAGCAAGTGATTTAAACTTTTGAGCATTATCAAAAATAATCATGTTTGTCAGCATCATCAATTACCAGAGCTAAATAATTTAATGACAAACTAGAAAAAAAGGAAGTTTTCACAGTCACACATGACAATGCAGCTAAACAGAAGACAATAACCTCACCAAAGCATTAACTTTCCCAAAGCAAAACAAGTAAAAGCACTAACTACAATAACAAACAAAAATTTTAAAAAGTACTTGAACATGCTTAGAAATACCGACTGCAGTAAACCCCTAAAATATGTAGAAACTCTGACTGAAACAATTTCCCTTTCATTAAATTCATATAAAACACAGACTACTAGCCCTGCCATAACACCTAGAACAAACAGTTCAAACTATTTCTGAATACATTCAAACAATAAAAAATAAATATAAACTACTCCCCTAATCCTCATTGAAAGTCTGTAGAGACCACTGTAACTAAAGTTACACCTAAAAAAAATCTTGTCTTACATGAGAATATACTGAATCTCCGCTTAAAAATAATTGAAAGATAAGAACACATATGAAAAGGTCCTAACCAATTAGAAAAGAGCTGTCTGCTCATAACTGAATAAGACACACAACCCCCATAATAAAGACTCCAGCAAAAAATGAGTAGTACAAAAACAAACATGCAGAGCAATTAAAATAATGAAGCATATATTCACAATAAAACGTTCTCACCTACCCTTTCCCAAGCCAAATACATAAAAAAAAACTTTTCATCTTTATACACGTCTCTTAATCTTAAACAACCAGCAGCCATGTTATCAGCATGGCTCCCTAAATCATCCAGGAGTCAATTTGAAGAGGAAAGCCATCCACCAATCAGACTAAGCCTACATCAGCATTAAAAAAAGAATAGAAAAAAACTCCATCCCCAAGAAGAAAAATAGCACTGCACTCCCCAGCACATGCTACTCCAAGAATTGAATTCATAAATCCCCTGCACAAACTTTTCCACTCAAACCAGTTGCTGAGGCCACTGAGTGCAAATGCTAAATAAAGCCGAAAAATAAATGGAATTTCCATAAAAAATATCCAGCTAATTAAGAAGAAGAAAAAAAGAACTTAGCCTGATCTAACTTCCCTCCTTTATATCTGCCCTCGCTAGCATATGGCCCAAATAAAGAAAAAAAAAGCATAGAAGAAGAAAAAAAGCAACTCTTGGCACAAAATCACATCCCAAGTAATACAAATAAAATAAACACATTAATAAAAATGGGTCACAAAAAACATAGTAAATATTTAACATAAAGAACAAGAAAAATACTAAGTCTTGGATTCATTAAGATGCACTGCATGCCTTCATAGTGATAATATTTGAAGAGATCATTATGCTAAGCACCACAGAGCTATAAGACATATATTAGACAGTGGGTAGTGCCTGTATATTGATAATAGAACTACACAGGAAAAGACAGAGGCACAGCAGTAATAGGACAGATGGTACTAGACTGCAGTACTGTTCAAGCAATGCTATAGTAGCATGCATGTCTGATTAAACGAACATCACAGCTAAGGCCAGTTAACACTGCCTAGTCAATGCATGCTCACAGTGTGGCATAGTGTAGCTGCAACTAGTACTGAGCCTAGCAACCAAAAGAAAGACCACTGTGGGTGTGCACAACTCAGAAGCAATCCTGTTCAGCATATAAAGGGGAGGAAATTGGGAGATAGGAAAGGGTAGAAAAGCAAAGTAGTAAACACAGAAGAATAACCATAAGGTACAAAAGGTGGAGGAAGGGAGGGAGGGTAATTTTTTTGAGGAGAAAGACCCTTTTGTAAGCTTTACAAAAGAAGTGTAGCTGTGGAGGTTACTGTGGATGGGATAAAGGTAGAAGAGCGGGTATCAGGGACAGACAAAGACATATAATGGTATACACACAAATGGTGGGTAGAACAGTGGATGGACATAGATATATTATAGAGAGTATAGACAAATGGTAATGGGGAGAGTTGGACAATGAATAAGGAATGGGGAATGACTAATAAGGGAAGAGGCACATCGGAATGAGGATAGGGTGGGAGCCTATCATAGTTGGCTGCCAGGATGGTCCAAATGGCAACAAACCCAGACATTACTCCTTTGAGTGACTGATGGTATGTGGCCACTTGCATTCTCCACATGGATGACAGCTGTGGCCTGCTGGTTGTTCAACTCTGGCAGCCATGCTAAAAGGTAGTTAATGTTTCCAATTTGGGACTCCATCTGCTAACACTCCTTAGCAGCAACCATCCCCACATCTCATGCCCAGAGACCCCACTTTCCACCTTTAAGTGAGAATCTCTCACCTTCAAGAGTCCTGAGAGGCAGACATGGAGGGTATCTGCAACTCTTCCATCCCACTTCCAGGAGAGCAACCTTACTCCCCCATGTCTAGTTGCTACTTTTCTGTCTCTAGAAAGTAAAGTGAACGTTGTTATGCATAAATGCACAACAATTAGGAAAGCAGAAGACAATGTAATGAAAAAATGTTTACTTAGCATTTCTGGTTTCCCTTCCTGGACCTCTGCAGGTCAGGTAAGCACCACCTCAGGTTACTGTATCAATGCTGGCATTGATCACCATAATGGTTGCTGCCAGTGGTGTTTCATAACTCCTACCAGCTATCTACTTTCCTCAGAAGGCCATCATAATTGACCAACACGTGCATTCAAAAGTACCTGTGTAGGAAAAACAAACAAAAAAAAAATAGGTCTACCTGACACACCAACCTGGAGCCCTACATTCCCTAGTTCCTGAAGTAGCCATGGAATTTCAGTCAGATCTACTCAAGGAGCAAAACGGTAGCCCTTTGCCAAGAATGCACATTTGTGAATAACCTGTAGTGCAATGCAGAACAGCACTATGGCCCTACAGCTGTATTGATGCTGTATTCACAGGCATGCAGTTTACAAGATTTGTGTTGACCATCATATACCTGACTTGTGTTGACATGTTCGAATAGTTCAATTGGAGCAGCAGCAATTAACAGGCAGTGGCACTAACTAGCCTTATTAGCATAACCACCACACCAACTGGCCTCTCTTCGCTTGGTATAAACCAACAGTGCCATTTTGCACACCACCACTTGTATGTACAACTCTGAAATAGAAAAATCTGACTAAGGCCTGAGTAGATGTGGTGCTTCACAGAGTTAAGGAAGGAGTCCTACCTGGTAAAATATCTCAGAAGGAACAACAAACCTAGTAGGGAACATCAAGGAGGGTGAGGTAGATGTTGCATTGTATGTGTAACTGGGAAACCATAACACAGACAGGCACTGTACAATCTGCCTTTGGCGTGGGGGGGTAGACTTCAAACTTTGAAAATAGGAAATTGTGGGAAGGACATGCCACAGGGGATCTGGGGTTCCAGGGCCATATGTTGAGGCCTGAATACAGTAGATAGATGGGGGGGGGGGGGTTGAGCTGAATTAATATTAGTGAATGTGAGTATACATCCACTAACATGAAGTCGACTCTCTGAATGGAGATCGCGGTACAGTGTGGATTGGAAAATGTATCCTTTCCCTCACTGTAGTGCAGTCTCTGAGTTGGTGTATATAATATGCAGGGGCTGTGGGGAGTGCAGGGGGCGTAACCCTCTGCAAAAACTAAATGGAAACATGGATGTTCAAAACCAGAAATTAGAGAGCTCAAATGTCGATCACTGTGTTTATCCCTTTTGAAATTTGTTATATACGAACTTCCTAATATTGACATATGTAGTCGATCTTTTAATAAAAAAATATTCTGCAATTCCTGATTATGATAGTAAACTGACAGGACCTTAAGTCAGTCTGTGTAAGGCATGTGCTGGAGTCCCTTGATCTTCTTAGTTAGAAACCTCTGAGGTCTCTCCAATAGATGTAGGTGCTTTGTACGGTAACTGCCAAAATGGACGTTATACTCAATTATGGGCCTGATTAGTGATGAGTATAGAGGGGTTATAACCTCCTTTCCTCTAGAGGTAATGTCTTTGCTAATCAAGTGTGCTACGTAGAAAGCCTTCCTTACTACAGTAGACACAATGGTGATCAAAGTTAAGGTCGCAGTCTACTTGTGATCTCTGATCTCTTACCACTTCTTAGGTATGTAGGGTATTGTTGTTAATTTGATAGTTTGAAGGGACATTGTTTTTACTGAAGGGAATGATGATGCATTTGTTTACATTCAGTTTGAGACCGTGACTGAGACACTAGTCATTGTTCTGTGTAAGACCCTCCTGAAGTATACTGACATCATTTGGGGATTCAGTAATTGCACCCAGTTTGCCGTCATCTACAAACTTGGTCAGCCACAGCCCTTTAGTTTTGACCTGAACTTCTGAGAAGTATATACCAAATGTTAGGGGGCACAGCACTGACCCTTGTGGCACTCTACTGGTGACAGGTCTGCTTGTTGATGTGGAGTCACCCACTTTGATAGTGCGTGACCAGCTTGTGAGCCTCTTGGTAACCCATCTTACAACAAAGGGGTTTACATTCAGTGTGGAATTGTGTCAAAGGCCTTTACAAGTCAAGGTATGCTGTGTGCACAGATTTGCCCTCATCAGTGGCCTGGTCACATTTTTGAAGAAATCCACCAGGTTTAACAAGCAGGTTCTGCCCTTGACAAAGCCAAATTGGGTCAGATCCAGGGTTTGGATGTGGCCTATGTCTTTATTTATGAGGTCCATGATGGTATGTTCCATAGCTTTACACTTGAGGCTGATCAGACTTATGAGTCTATAATTCTCTGGTTCTGCTGCTAAGCCACCTTTGTGGAGGAGAATACTTGTTGCTGTACTCCTTTCCACAGGAATAAAGGTAGTGGTTAAGCTGTGATTGAATAGGGTACTTAATGGTGATGCTAGTTCATGTTTTAGTTTGCTTAGAAGACAGCCTGGGATGCCGTCTGGTCCCATGGAGGCTGTGGCTTTTGCCTTAGACAATGCTTTAATGACTTGCTCTTTAGATATGTAGGGTGGGGGAGTTAGGGACAAAGTTTGTGATAACTTTGGAGGAGATGAGGGAGTAAAGATTTCACCAGATCTGTCCGCTAGCAGGTTTTCTATCTCTGCAGGATCAGTGTTTGTGATACCATTAGTCACTAGTTCGGCACATGCTTATGTCCTACCCTTTAGGCTACGTATATAGCTGTAAAAGACCTTATGATTTTCCTTGGCTGTCATTGCAAAGTTACCCTTAAAGGATTTGATATGTTGTCTTATTTGCCTGTCCAGGTTTGGGAGGCTGCTTTTCCATTGTTGGTGCCTCACCTTAGTTTTCTTAGACAGCAACTTTTTGCATTTATTGTAAAGTTTGTTGATGTTGGATGTCCATCAGGGTGGCTTTTTCACTTGGGGTTCTGGCTTTGTTTCTCTCTGGAATATCAGAGTCTACACTTATACAAGTGATTGTGCAGGGCTTTACTGTCAGCTTTGGTGTAGTTACCACTTACAGCTGGGGGGTGGGGCTTGGAATGCTTTTATACCTTCCCCTAAGAGGGTATAGTTTGCTTTGGTGAAGTTTCTTAGTCTGACTTCACTCTTTGTGAGTTGTGATGTTAGTGCCAGTTTGAAAGCAACTGATTTGTGGTCAGATTTAACTAGTGAGGGTCCGACAGTTGCTCTGGTGCATCTGTTTGTCATGTTAGTGAGGACCGGATCTAGTATGTTTCTTTCTCTTGTTGGGGTTTGAATAATTTGTTCCAGGGCATTTGACGTAACAAAGTCAAATAACTTTTGTGCTAGTGAGTTAGGACTAGAGCAGGTTTCCCAGTTGATGGTGGGATAATTGAAATCCCCCATGAACAGAGTGTTTGGCAATATTTTGATTGACACCAGTTTGGTCAAATAGGCCTTGTGTACATCATGATCCATGGAGGGGGATCTATAACTAGCTATGACTTGAATGTGGGTCTTACCCACAGTAAACTATACTTGGAATAACTCCATGTAGTTGTCCAATCAAATTAGTTAGGAGGTGAATTTATTTCTAATATAGATAGAAACACTGCCTCCTTTGGTTCTCACCTGTTTGTTTTGTGGATTGAAGGTCTGGAAGGCATTGAAGCTTTAATAGGCCAGGGTAATCTCTGAGGCCTTGAACCAGGTTTCTGTGACTGCACAGACATCTACATCCTCGAGTGATAGATGCGTTTCCAGGGTGTGCAGTTTTTGGTTTAAGCTTCTAGCATTTAGCAAAATAACCCTTATATCTGATGTTGTCCTTTTCATTCCTCCTCGCCAATGGGTCTCGGATCCAGTATCGGATCTGACTCGGCTGCTTTCCAAGACTTAGGATCCAAGTCAATGAAGTATCAGGGACCTTACACTTCCCTTTCTTCTGCTGCTTCTTCTTTCTTCCTTCGTGCCATTTGCACTTTCAAAAAAAAAAAAAAAAGAAAGTTCTTTCTAGTTAAAGTTTTGTTGTTAAGGGTTTCTTGGTAATTAGTTCCCACAGCTTAACTGCCTTCTAGTTAATTGCCTTGTGTGTCTTGGTGTGTTTGGTGTGGTGTTATGTCCAAGAAGCCAACTGGGTTCAAGAGATGCACTTCTTGTGGGCACAAAATTCCTAACTCAGATGCCCACAAGAAGTGTGTCTATTGCCCAGGCCCAGACCATTTGGATGTGGAGTGTGTGGTGTGTGCAGTGTTCTATCCCCAGCATTAGCTGACCACCAAAACAAGCTCATTTTAAAGGACTTGCTGCCTATGTCCTCCACTTCTGGGGCTGAAATCACCCTTAAGCATGCTGGCTCCAAATGCTCCCTTTCAGTTTCCTCTGGGGAGTCGGAGCATGGCAAGAAAAAGGCTAAGATCTCAGATCAGTGAACATCTGATACAGGCACCTCCTGTATACCTTTGGATCCAAAGACTTCTTTGGATCAATCAATTTAAACTCCTAAGGTCTTGAGGTAAGTGTCAGATGCAAAAGATCTGTCAGATCAGTTTTCCTCGACTCCAAGCACCTCTAAGACCTCAGATCCTGTTATAATTTCAGGATCCCCCATTTCCGATGCCTCCTTCTCAGATCCCAGGGCTTCAGATCCAGTGGTTAAGAGGCTGACATTGGCCTTTCAGGTGGAACATGTATCACCAGCTCTTCCCTCAAAGGTCCTTCAAACCCCTACCAAATCAAGACATGCATCCTCGGCTTCTTCCAGGTCTTCCCGAAGCTTCACTGAGGCCGACATGGACAGAATGATGTGGAAGTTCCTTAAGGTGCAGATCCAGATGAGGGTATTGCCATCTCTATCCCATCTCAGATCCATGAGTGCTCCTCCTCCTTCCATACAGACTCCTTTTCCAATCTGATCCCTGGTTTCAGAATCCCAAGAGCCTGGTTACCAGAGAGAGTTGATGCTGGATCTGAGGAAGTTTTCTTCCTCGACTCCAACTGTATCCCTGACTAGCACTGCATCTTTTTTTCTCAGATCAGAGTGATCCTGGATCTGAGATGTCAAAGCCGACTCTAGGGGGTTGACTTCGGCTCCGACTTTGTTGGATCCGTTAATTCACCTTGGGGCTTTGGCCTTCAACAGCTCGGATCCATTTTTGTCAGGAGGCCTCAGATCTGTTGGTGGTTCTGCTGTCTCCCCTCTGGTAACTTTGGTTTCAAGGGAGAGGGGTTGGCTTCTCTGGACCCTTTGGCCTTCCAGGTTGCAGAAAGGGCTTTCTCTACATTTAGAGTCATCTTCTCACACCCAGGATCTACCTCTTCCCTCATCAGATCTGAGCACTGAGCCCATCGTTCCTTTCCTAGGCCTGCCTGTCCCTAGGAGCCTCCAGACTACTTCCCTTCAGGGAGTCCCCCTGTTTTCTGACACCTCCCTGGAACACCCCACAGAGGAGGGCCCTCAAAAGAAAAAGTGAAAAAGGAGGCACATAGGCTCCCCTTTGGAGTCCCTCACAGAGGACACTGGATTCAATGGGAAAGAAGGAACTCCCGATCACCACCTGAGGACATCTCCTCTGGAGACATCCTAGAACTCCTCTGGCAGAAAGGTGAATGTTCTGCCCAACCTCCTCCTTCTAAGGAATCGATGTTCCTGGAGGCTTTCAGAATAGGCCTGTCTACATCCTGGTGACTCCCACAGCAGATGAGCTGATTGACCTTGTCTCCCACCAGGCCTGGAAGGAACCAGACATGGCTGATCCTATCCCCAAGCACCCTGATAGGTTCCTGAGTTTACAATCAGATCCTACACATTGGAGTAAAGATATTCCTGTAGATACAATTGTCATTGTTGCAGCCACTAAGAAGGAGCTAGCAGAGCAGAGCTCCACCATCTGTCCACCTACAAGGAGTCTAGAGAATAAGACAGACATAGAAAGTCCATCTATGCCTCAGATACCTTTTCCCTGACGTCATTGATCTGCTTGGTGCACTTGATTCATCTGCAGAGAGACCTGGCTAAGGAATTGTCCAACTCTCTTGCCAAGACCAAGTCAAAGGAGTACCCAAAAAATGTATCTCCCCAACTGGCTACTCTTTCTTCCCTTTCTAATTCCTCAATGAGGTTGATTTCACATGTGGTGGAAGGCACCTCACAAGCAGTCGGTACAGGCACAGCCATTAGTAGACATGCCTGGATGCAGCTTTGTAACTTTGCAGAACCATTCATTAATACCCCTTTGATGGGTCCTTCTTGTTTGGACTTTCTGTGAAAGACAAACTAACCTGTGGTGAGCAAGAAGGAAAGACCTTTTGTGCCATGGGGATCATGTTTTCTATTCCTCAGAGGATCTTCACCAGAAACCAATGAGGAGGTAAAAAGACTTGATTCAGGAAGTTGCAAGGCTCTTTTCAGGACCTGTGTGGGGATACTTCATCCAGAGGCAGAGGAGGAGGTTTCAATGGCAGATGCCAGCCCAGAGGCGGGGGGGGTCCATGGAATCAGGGCTCCAGGGAACCCTTCCCTGCTAGGCCCTTTCAGTGCTCCTGAAGTGTGCCCAAATGTCCATCTCTGGAGGCACTTGGTGGTTTTCTATCCCTTCACCTAGGTGCCTGGACAAGTATAGCAAACAATTCCTGGGTGCTAAACATTATATTCGGAGGCTATTACATTCCTTTTTCCCTAACTTCTCCAGGGCCAAGGAGGAGACTCCCTGACGCTCCACCCAGCCAGAGGGAGTACGCACTATGAAAAGTTCAAAAACTTCTACAAAAGAGAGTCATACAAGAAGTCCTGACTGAACAAGGAGGATTTGGAACTTATTCTTGCTTCTTTTGCCCAAAACAACAGGGGACTTGAGACCTAATTTGGATCTCAGCAACTTGAATTATTTTGTCAAGACGTCTAAGTTTTGAATGGTTACAGTTCAGTCCATCCTGCCACTTTTACGCAAGGATGACTGGATGTGCTCTATGGATCTTCAGGACATGTACTATCATATCAAGAGTAACAGGTGCTCAAGAAGTCATTTGCGCTTTTTGCTGGGAGCCAATCATTACTAGTTCAGGGTGCTACCCTTTGGACTCACCACAACCCCCCGGGTGTTTATCAAATCTTTGTCAGTCGTAGCTGCTCACCTGAGGCTAAAAGGATTCCAGGTGTTTCCATATCTAGATGATTGGCTCCTTACTGCACTGACAAGGCATCTTCTGATAGAATTAAAGTCTAGTGAGAATATTCAACCACCTGGGTATTATGATAAACTAGGCAAAATCAAACTTGACACCTGTGCAAAACTTAGAGTTTAAGGAACTCAACTAGATTCAGTGACACAAATGGCTCCTTGACAGTACACCACATTTTATCTTTGAGACAACACATTCAAGATGTATTAGATCACCTGCAACCACTAACCAAGTTGGTTTTACAGGCTGTAGGGTCAATGGCACCTGCAATTGTTCTAGTCCCCTTAGCAAGGTTCTTTATGAGAGTTCTCCAGTGGACCATAAAAGTTCAATGGTCCATTCTTTGTCACCCACTGTCTACTCCCATAAAACTGTCTCAGATCTGTAGGAGTCATCTACAGTGGTGGCTAGAATCGCACAACTGTTTTCTGGCCAGACCCTTTTCTCTTCCTGCTTCCATAGCCACAGTGACCATGGATGCTTCCCGGTCTTGCTGGCGGGGGTACACTTCCTAGGGAAGATGGTCCAAGGCATGTGGTCGCCTGCAGAGACCAAACTGCATATCAATGTCCTAGAGATGACAGCAGTCCTCCTTATATTGCAAGCCTTCCAGAACATTCTCCCTCTGGAGATGATTGCAATTCACATAGACAACATGTCAATAGTCTGGTACAGCAACAAACAAGGAGGAACCCTTTTTTACCCATTGTGTAGGGAGGCCATCAGAGTTTGGGAATGGGTGATATCTTCAGACCATTTTCTGATTGCAACACACATTCTAGGGGTAGCCAGGATTCTAGCAGACAGACTTAGCAGGTCAATTTTGACCCCTCATGAGTGGTCCCTCAAACAATCAGTAGCAAACAAGATATTCAGCCACTGGGGCCAACCTTGTTGCGACCAGTTTGCCTCTCCCTTGAACTTCAATGCAATGAGTATTTTGCTCTGATCTCCACAGAGGGGGAGTCACCAAGGGATGCTCTAGTCCATGATTGGCTCTGGGTCTGCTTTATGCTTACACCCCATTACCATTGATCCCAAGTGTTCTACAGAAATCCAGCAAGTCTAAGAGTTCTTTAATACTCATTGCCCCTTTCTGGCCTCACCAGGTATGGTTCCCCTTTCTTTGGTCTCACCTCAAGTATCTGCCTTAGATTCTGAGTCCATACAGGATCTCATATCTCAACCATTAGAAAGACAGCTTCCCAATCTTCACACCCTCAAGCTGACCACATGGTTTCTCCAATTCCAGTAATTGTAAGAAAGTCCAGGCTCACACCCTCCGTATGTGACATTATCCTGGCCTCTCAAAGAGCTTCTACTAAAAAGGCTTACAATAGTAAGTGGAAGAGGTTCTCTATTTGTGAGTAAAAGGACAATATTGATCCTTTCTCAGGGGTCTACATTAGATAAACAAAAGTTTATCTTACCGAACGCTAACATGAGCGAAAATCCCAGAACCCGAAACCGGAATTGTGAGATTGCAGTACAGTGAAGATGGGAATATTTGCCCTTTCCTCACTGTAGTGCGATCTCAGAGTTGGAATATATATTTAGCGGGGGGTGTGGGGGGTGCAGCCCCCCACAATTGCAGTTTAGAGTTCCAGGATTTTCGATAATGTCAGCGTTCGGTAAAATAAACTTTTGTTTATCTAATATAGACCCTTTCTCAGCATCCACAGCATCTGCTCTCCTTTTCTTAGCACTCTTTTTCAGGAAGGAGCTAGTTTCTCTACCATCAATCTCCAACTGGTTGCCATATTCAATTTTCATGCTGAGAAGAGAAATACATCCCTTTTTTCTTCCAAACCATGTAAAGCTTTCATGAAGGGAATGTTTCATCTTATACCACCAATAAAAGATCCTTTTCCCCTTTGGGATCTCATGGTGGTACTGCAAGGCCTTTCCCAAAAACCCATTGAACCAGCAAATTCTTGTATCATAAAATTTCTTTCTTGGAAAACAATCTTCTTAGTAGCTAAGTGAACATCGGAGCTTCAAACTTTGTCAGCCAAACCTCCATACATAATTTTTCACAAAGACAGAGTTTTCTTAAGAACAAATCTTTCTTTCATGCCTAAGGTGGCCACGGAGACTAACATTAATCAATCAGTTCAGTTGTCTGTTTTCTTCCCCAGCTTTTTGAACAAAGGTGAATACCTGTTACATCTCCTGGATGTTCACAGACAATTATGTTTCTAACTCCACATTACAGAGTCCCATAGGAAGTCTTATCAGCTGTTTGTCTCCTTCTCAGCAAGTTGGTCAGGACAGGCAGTTTCCAAAATTACTTTAGCTAAATGGATAACAGACTGCTTCTATTGATGAAGTTTGTGATGCAGGCACTTGGTCTAAGACTCATACCTTTGTTGCACATTATAAATTAGGTATTGTTTCCAGAATCAGGGCATCCTTTAGCTCAAACATGCTCTGGCACATCCTTCCTTAAAGCAACCCGGGAATTAAGTAGCTAGGGATAGTGAGGAGGAATGAAAAGGATAACATCAGATTGAAAAGTTATGTACTCACCATAACTAGGTATCTGTGTTGTCCATTTTCTTTCCTCCTCATGTCCCTCCCATCCATCCTCTGACCTGATGCCTTTCTGAAGTGCTTGGAAAAATTCAAAACCCTTTGGTTCCAGGTTTGAGCCTCAGATACTTTTATCTGTAGTTGTAGCAACCTCTTTTATTTACAGGGCAGCAAAGTGATCTGGGAAGTTGGGGAAGGTATGGTGAATTATGGGTAAAGGGAGGAGCTCAAGACTCAGATCCAACATCTTGGAAAGTGGCCGAGTTGGATCCGATATTGGATCTGAGACCTGTTAGTGAGGAGGAATGAAAATGGACAACACAGATACTGTACCTAGTTATGGTGAGTACATAACTTTTCATTTGTTATGGTTGGCAATTTTCATGTCAGCAATTTTGTTTTTGAGTTCCTGCCCACAAAAGGCACTATGGGGGAGGCAAGCGCCTTTGCCAGCAGCTGAAAGCCTAGTGGAGCCAGTTGCAAACCATCTTTGGCAAAGCAGCGAGGTTTGTCAACCATGTCATCCCAGGCTGACAGAAACTGGATCCCCTGTGAATGACACCAAAAGCTAAGCCAATTATTGAAATGAATAATTTTTTTGTTTATACTGTGGCATCATTCTAGGTGAGTGTAATATGCTGCTCAAGGCTAGGGACATACCTGCCTGGGACACATACTCAGAGAGTTTAATCATGTCTGTCTTCTCTCACTCCAACATGAGCTATGACAGAGTCATAATGGCACTTGTTGCAGAGAGACCTGAGTGCATGCGTGATCTGATGAATCCTGACACCTGACAGGCAGCTAACTGTGACTTTCTCCTTCTCCATCCTGGTGAGTGGGACATCCATGTGCCTCGTTATGGAGTCTCCAATTACATGAAAATTTGTTTTTCGAGTGTTATACCTTATGGGCTTGGTAGGTGAGACACTGGTGTTGCTATGTGTCTTGGGTGCTGTGGGAACTGTGTTAGTTGTACCAATCTTTTGTTTTGGAGGTCTCTGATGTTTTGGTAAATTTTTTGAGAGAACCTCCGTGTATGTTGATTGATGTGTTGGATGTGTACTGTCCATATGAGTAGTGGTACTATATGCATTAGTAGTGGTGGGTGAGTTGACAACCTCTTCAGTGTTACTGTTTTGAGTGTGAAAGTGCAGAGATTCAAGATTCTTGGTGAAAATACATCTCTCACACTCTGTACTAGAGTGAGTTATTAGTAGAGGGTTGTCAGTGTACATGAGGCAGTTGTTACACAGTCTCAGGAGACCCAAATCAATAAGGTTGGCAGGAGAAACAAGGGTAGTCCAACTGTCCACAATGCTTGGTTTCTGGAACTGTTATCATAAAGTGGGTGCTTTTAGGAATGATCTAGGTGCTATGTAGATGAGTATTTCTGACAGAGATTTTGGCTGGTGCTTTAATAGGTCACAGCTCACTAGCAATACTTCTTAGACCAGAGATATACTAATGATCTCGTAGATCAAATAAGATTTGGTAGATAAGTCCCCAGAGAAGAACCCCTCCACACAAAACTTGTTGCCCTTTTAAGAACCTATCATTTGGTAACTAAAAGCAGTATTTCCCACTATTTTTATCAAAGGGCTTATTTTTTGTGAGGGGGCTACTTTTGGGAAATGTGTTTTGATGTTACAAACTTTTAGTCTATTTGTGTGATTTTAAGGACCAGGAAGTGTTTTGACAGGGCAAAAAACATGTTTCATGTTTTTAGTGCTTTTGTATACTTAGTGCAAACTTACATGTTATTTTTTCAGTCATGGTGCATTGAGGACATGTATTTTATTAAGGATAACATTTTCTGTGCTCTGCTTATACTTTGACAGAAAAGGTAACTGTGTGGGGAAGTATGTGTGCTACTTATGAACTCTTATTTAACAATTTATATTCTGATCGGCTCATTCCAGCACTGCTGAGCAGTCTTCAGACTTCTTACTGGCTGCAGCACAGATACTTACTCTTGTCCTGCTGTCTGTTCTCCCACTATACCTAAAAAGAAGAAACAACACAATAAAAAGCACTTGCTACTACTGCAGGCTCAGACATTGCCTCAGCCATTAGTGAATGAACTTGTAGTTGCCATCCACTGTTCCTCAGACCACTCATTTGCTTCTCCAGGTTTCTCTGCTGTAATCCTTTCAGCCACAATGGACCAGGGGTCAGCTACATCCTCTTTGGTTGTTCCAGTCTGATTTGGTCATGGGAGAACCAGCTTGTTTAAGTCTGACAGACACTTAAGGGGATGCTTCTTGAGTTAGCTGGAGAAAGAGTCCTTTTGAAAGGGCTGAAGTCACATCTCCTAGCCAGTCTTCTTCTAGAGTGTTACTTGCAAAAAAAAAAAAGGTTAGATATGGTTCATCTGAAGACATGGTGTCAGTTCATAAATATTTTCTTACCTTAGCCAGGCAATTATTACAGGCTGTTTATCCTGGTGCTCAAAAATCCTTTCCTGAGGGCAATATTAGTAAAGAAATTCCTGAGGAAAATTTGTCAAAGGATTCTTATATGGAGAAAGACAGGGCTTATTCTCCTGCAGATTCCCAAGCACAAAACTCTGATTCTGAAGAAACCTGGTAGTCCCCATCATACCACTCAAATGTCCCTGATTTTGACTCAGATTTCAATGCTGTCCCTCATAATCCCTCCCCAAACTGCTGACTTTTGGAAAAAAAGAGTGAATTACCATTAACAAATAATGACAATAATTGGAGTTATAGTCTTCTTTTACTTCAGAAAATGTATATTCATTCACATACTATTATTTTGTCAAGTTAATAGTACTAATATTTCAAAAGTGTCCCTGATTGTCCATGGGTATTTCTGGATTTGTCCCTGATTCTGTTGAGATTTGTCCCTTATTGGTTGAGAGCTATGGTCACCATCACCTTTGGAGGAATTTTCTTTATCTCAGACTATTTCCAGGGTGAATTAGGTATTTTGGTGGGAACAGGTGAATGTTCCCCCTGAACTGGGGAAATATTATAATATGTTACTAGTGTATATACCTCATTGTACATCCATCCCCCCTAATTTGCAAGCCTTGGAGGATGTATTTAATGCTGCCTGTAATAATCCTGCCTTTCAGCCTTCAGTTACGCAAAAGATGGATGGACTTCATAAAGTACCTCAAACTAACATATTTTTGTTTTGTTTTCTCGTCTTATATAAGACCCAGCTGCTATCTCTACGTCTTTGTCAGATGGAAGTAGACTATTGGTAAAGGAATTTTCTCTTCTTCCACTTTAGTTGACAGAACTATCTACAAGTTACATACGTATGTGGAAGTTTATTCTGTTTTGTTCAGACAGTTTGAGGAAATACTTTGCCACACATCCTTCAGATGTTATTGTTTCTACTCTTTCTCAAGTATCTAAACATGTTTTGAAGAGTTTGTATCATTGTGCAAATACTGTGTCCATGGCCACTGCTACTGCTACATTTTTGTGGAGCTATGACTGCGTACATAACCAAAAGTTTGCGGATGTTGCTGAAATGTTTAAATCTGCTTTAGATAAGGAGGTTTTATTTGTCCTTTCTGCTACTCAGGTTATCAAATAATTTGATGCAAGAGAGAAGTTAATTCAGGGACAGTCTAAGATTTTTCAATTCCCCTTCCCTCTTTACAAACCTCCCAAATCATTTCTTCCTTTTAAAAACTAAAACATGCAATCCCTGCCACCTCACGGCAAACAGGGAGCACAAAAAGATGTTGCAGGAGAGGAACAAAAAGAAAAAAAAAAACAGGGGAAGTCTAATATTTCAGAATGACTGTGCCAGAATTGTATCCCCCATCATAACCCTTCTTGCCCCTGTCTCTCTAATTCGTCCCAAAAACTGGTTCTTTTCCCCTTTGGCAATAGAATGTTTCAGACTGTTGAGTGATAAAAGTGGTTCAGGAGGAACACATTTGGCACTGGATACAAAGCTTCCTTTCAGGCAGTTACTCCCCACCCTCCAAACCAAACAGTGTTTTTTTTTTCCCTTGAGTTCCTCAACACTTAATCACTCCAGAAGTGATAGAACCAGTGCCTTTAGATCAAAGTTGCAAAATTTTCTGTTCCAGAATGTTTCTGTTTCAAAGAAAGAGCTTTTGTGAATACCAGTTTTAGATCTTTATTTTCTCAATCTGTATGTGAAAATGCCAGAATTCAAAATGCTGACCCTTTGAACACTGTTACCTTTAATTCCTCCTTTAATGTCTTGGTAACATTAGATCTAAAGAATGCTTATCACATTCCCATAGCCATAGGCTTCAAATAATTTCTGATATTCTCTATATCTGAGTCATGTTAGCAGTTATCTACATTACCTTTTGGGTTATCTACAGCTCCAAGGGTGTTTATGAAGTGTCTAGCTCCAGTGAAAACTCATTGCAGATTGCATGACATTCACATATTTCCTTATTTAGATTTGCTGATCTTGTAGAGTCTTTTAAAAAGATATTAGAAGAGTCCTTAACATGGGTTTCATCTCTGCTTACCAATCTGGGATTCGAGATTCTTATACAAAAATCCTCCTTCAATCCATCACACAGGATTGGGTATCTGGGCTGCCTTCTAAGCACTTCTTAGCAATAGGCTTTTCTTAAATGGGAGGAGGAGGTGGATTTGTATCTGGAAACTTTCCTGGGATTTTCCAGTCAGTTTCAGACTTCTGCAAGAGAATATCTCAGAATTCTATGGTTCATGGCTTCTATGATTCTTGTGATTCCTCTTGCTGGGTTACACGTGAGAAAATTTTAATGGTTTGTAAAGAAACACATGGGCCTAACATCTTCATCCTCTGAAATTTTGAATTCCAATGTTGGTCGTTTTCAAAAAGGAATTGCACTGATAGAGACAGCAAATGGCTCGACATCCAGATCTTCCATTTTCTCCTCAGAACTCAAATCAATCTGTAAATACAGATACCTCAGATTTTACTTAGAGAACAGTTCCCCCCTTTCCTATAACTAGTTTAGTGCAGATACAGATTCTTAGTTTTAGCACTTTAATTTGCTTATTTGTGATCAGCACTTGTTCAGAACATGTAAGCACTAAATAACCTACTAATTACTATAGCACTCAACCTTCCTCATTACCTAGAGGAAAACAATTTTGGTACTTACTTTCCTCACTTGCTTAGAGAAAAACAGCTCTTGTACTCACTTTCCTCACTTATCTAAGGAAAATAATTTTTTATTCAGGCATGTCCAAGGGTCATCTCCCAGTGTTCTCTCCTGTCTATCTGATGAATCTGGGCATCTTGGGGCAATGTAGAAATTGCCTCATGTACACAGGCAACCCTCTCCTCCTACCACCCAACACTACAACCTGTGAGAGATGCACTTATCTAGCCAAACTGGAGGTAGAGCTCTCTCCAATCAAGACTGAACTTGACAGTCAAGAGGAGAAGGTAAACACTTGCACCACACCACACTCATCACATAGTCTCACTAAATCTACACCACCAAAATCCACACATAGAAACACAAAAACATTAGCAGATGCTCTCAATAATAATCTGCTCAAGCAACAGAGACCTCCAAAGCAGAAATGCAAGCAACCTCCACCCCCCAACACAACCCAAATGACACATAGCCCGCAGACTCAGTGTGCCACTCAACCACAGCCAATAAGGTGAAACAACGTACCCAACACACTAGTCATAGGTGACTCTATAGTCAGGCACACTGATGTCCCACTCACCAGGCTAAACAAGGAGAAGGTTACTGTCAGCTGCCTGTCAGGTGCCAGGATCCGCCACATAACCCACGCACTCAGGTCACTCCACAACAAGTGCAAATATGACTCTGTCATTGTCCATGTTTGTGTGAACAACCTGAGATGTACCTCCCTGGACTACATAAAAAGAGACATGGAGGAACTCTCCGATCTTGTAGCCCAGGCAGGTATGACCTTAGCCCTGAGTAGCATTCTGTCATCGCCCAGAATGATACCGCAGTACAAGGGCAAAATGATTGACTTCAACAATTGGCTAAGCTTCTGGTGTCATTCTAAGGGGATCCAGTATCTGTCTGCTTGGGATAACATGGTCAACAGACCACGATGCTTTGCCACAGATGGCCTGCACCTGTTGCCCCTGGGATTCCGAATACTGGCTAAGGCTCTTGCCGCCCATATAGTGCCTTTTTTAGGCAAGGTTCAAATGACAAATTCACCACCATAACAAGAACAGGCAAGCAAAAACTGAGGGTAATGCTACTCAATGCTAGAAGTCTAAATTTCAAAATGCACACACTCGAGGCACTCCTTAAAATGGAGAACATCGATATCAGTGCAGTGACTGAGACCTGGTTAAAGGCTACAGAGAGCACCCCTGCACTACCAGGCTATAACTCAGACCACACTTTTCGGCCATGTAACCTGGACTGAAACACCAAAGGCAATGTGTCCATATTCATTAAGGATATCCACACCTCCAGGCTAGTTGCTCAGCATAATTCATCCGAGGTTATCCAAGTGCAACTAACTCTGGGCAAAACTGCAATCCAAATTGTAGCTTGCTACAGATCTCCCACCATTCCCCAGGATTCCCACTCCTCTTTTCTTGATGTGCTGGAAAATATTAGGGTTCAACCAAACACCCTAGTAATGGGTGACTTCAACTACCCCATTATTAACTGGGAAAACTACTCATGTACCAACTCCTTAGCTCAATGCTTTCTGGAATTCATAAACTCCAATGCCCTGGATCAACTTATCCACACCCCCACCAGGGGCAACAATATCTTAGACCTAGTCAATTACCAACATGAGTGAGCAGTGTTCCACACCTGAAGTCAAGTCCTCGTTGGTCCGATCTGACCATAAGCTAATCACCCTTGATATCCACATCCTGCCCTCACCCCCCATTAAGGAAACCACGGTAAAAAATTTCTCCAAAGCCAACTTCATGCTTCTTAAGACAGAAGTGGTGAACTTCATGACACTCATGCAGATGGACAATACAGTTACAACTGCTGAATCCTACACAAATGCACTGTATTAGCACTTACACGAGTGCATGGATCGTGCTATCCTAAACAGAACCAAGACACTATCCTCCAAAAAAAGGAAGCCAATCTGGTAGTCCCCTGCCATAAACAAACTGTACAACAGAAGGAAGAAACTGTTGCAAAAGATAGTAAAATCCCATGAGTGGAGGAGCTCCTTGGTTAGCATCAGTAAGAAGCTGAGATCCCTTATAAGATCCTCTAAAGCTAGCTACGAAAAAAAATCGCCACTAATTCTAAAGACATCCACAAAGCAATCTATAGCTGTGTCAAGAATCTCAATGGCAACACCCAGATCTGTTCTGGGTTACAGCACAACGGCATGAAAATTACAGAATGAACTGATATTGCCAACATCCTGGCAGATAGGTTCAGTGCTAACTTTACCCCCCCATCACCCCCTAAAGGGCCCATATCTATATAGGAAGAATGCAGAGTCCCTGTAATCACAACTATGCAGGTAAAAGCTGCACTCTCTAAAGCCAAAAACACAGCATCCATGGGACTGGACAACATCCCAGGCTGCATTTTACATGAAGTTCAGAATGAACTGGCTCCCCAGTTAAGCACCATGCTCAATAATAGCCTCATATCAGGCTTTGTGCCCAACTGAATGGTGCACAGCAACAGTTATCCCACTCCACAAAGGGGGAGCCACTACTGATCCCAGGAACTATCGACCTATTAGCCTGACGAACCTGGTCTGCAAGGCCATGGGCCGTATCATTATGGAACTCATGAACAAAGACATTGGTAACCTCCAAACTCTGGATCCCACCCAGTTCAGGATTGTGAAAGGCAGATCATGCCTTCTGAACCTGATCAACTTCTTTGAGTCAGTCACCAAAGCCATAGATGAGGGTAAGGTGGTTCACACAGCCTATCTTGACCTCGCCAAGGCTTTTGACACCATCCCCCATTCTGGAATTATAGCTAAACTCACTTAACTAGGTATAAATCCCTACGCCACAAGATGGGTTCCCAACTGGCTCACTGACAGAACCCACACTGTAAAAGTTGCAAACGCCAAATCTGACCTCAAACCAGTGACAAGTGGAGTACCACAGGGTTCAGTCCTGGGACCTCTCCTGTTTGGTATCTACTTCTCTGAAGTACAGGCTAACACAGAAGGCCTCTGGCTAATGAAGTTCACAGATGACTGCAAACTAGGAGCTATAGTTAAGTCCCCAAATGATGTGGACATCCTCCAGAAGGGCCTCGCTGAGACAGATGCCTGGTGTCAGAGCCATGGTCTCAAGCTCAATGCCAAAAAGTGCAGTGTCATCCCCTTTGGTAAAAACTCTGTACCCATGAACTACCACATAGGCAGCAATCTACTTAACACCGAATGTGTGATAAGAGATCTTGGGACCCAGGAGGACAGTAGTCTCTCCTTTGATAGTCACATCACCACAGTAGTCAGGAAGTCCTTCTCTGTGACACACCTCATCATAAAAGGGTTCTCATCCAGGAAAAAAGAGGTAATTGCTCTCCTCTACTCGACACTCATTAGACCCATTATAGAGTACAATGCCCCTTTTGGAATGTACCTCAAAAGACATCTGCAGCAGCTGGAAAGGCCACAGAAGTATCTCACAAAGAGGATTACTGCCCTCAAACAAATGCCCTACACTGACCGTCTCAAAAAACTTCAGCTTTACTCCGTAGCATATTGCCTACTCTGAGGTGATCTCTGCCTAACATAAAAAGCTATGTCAAACCCAGAGCTGTTGGACAAGCTACACCTAAAGAAATCCCAATCCCTCCGAGCTACACACTCTAGGTACCTAAACCTTGTCACTGCAATAAACAGGACATGCTGGAGGGATAGATTCCTGTCCCAGAGACTTCCCATACTCTGAAACAAGCTACCCATCTATGTCAAGCAAAGTTCTTCATTAGCACTCTTCAAGAAAAATCTTGATGAGTGGATGGGAAATAGAAAATACACCCCAGGCATCACTTCTGTGTCTCTGCTCGACAGTGGCATGGTAAAATAACTTTCTTGGGTGGCGTAAGCCAGGTAACCTTGTTGGCTAGGCTTACATAGGCCCTTGGGCCAATAGCGCAGTACCTACCTATGAACCTATGAACCTATGAAAGGGATACTGAAGGGTCCTAGTCAAACTAAGCTGCCATATGTGGAATCAAAAGGAATGCATGGTATGCCCTTTGCTCTGGATACAAAAGCATGTGTATTGTTAACCATCATAGCTACAGGGATCTCCCAGTAACCTACAAGGAACACTTTAGTGATATCATAGGCATTAATTTAAATCCTAAACCAGTTCCTTGGCATGAAGTTACAGCTTGTGGTGGGAGCTTATCTGGTTCTCCAGGACATAGTCTGTTTCTCAGAGGTTCTGGAAGCCTCAGATTGCACATGTTGCAATCAAAGATCTTCTTCATCCAGAGCACCTGAGATACATCAGCTGGAAATGCTTTCACTCAATGAATTACCAGGTGGTTTGTAATTCCACAGCATTATATATAATATGTCTGTACACCATGCAGGCAGTTCACATAATTTCTACACTTGGCACATATCTGATCTATACCAGTGCTATCAGTGTGGGGACTTCACACATGGTCACCTGGGTGGTAGGTGCACATACATGCTAGATAGAGAGGTTTATACGCAAAAGTACCATGCATGCAGGGAGCAGGCCACATATAACATGCGTGTGTTATAGGTGATCCAAATATAAACACAGTCCCATGCAAGTACAGAAAGGTGCAAAAGCCAAACTGCCAACTAAACCAAACAAAAACAGCCAACACCATCCATCAGTTTATCAATTATTATTTTAATATATTAATACTACATGTAAAAACACATCCAGTATACCGGTTTCGGCTATAAGCCTTCATCAGTGTACTGATGTCAATATAGTACTTGAGCTGCCTATGTACGCCCAAAGTAAGTAGAATCCTTTCTCCCTGGTTCTGAAGATCTGGATAGAAAACTGGGAGACTGATGGCTTGATTCAAAGTAAACTCTGAAACAACTCTGAGCATAAATGATGGATTTGTTCATAGTGAGACCATATCTGTATGGAAGATAAAATAGGGTTCGACCAACATGACAGCTTGCAGTTCAGATATTCTTCTTGCAGATGTCGGGGTAATAAGAAGCAGAGTCTTTCATGTAATGAGCCTTAAATTCAACTAATGCTCTTGTACAAAGGAAGATACTGTTACCTTTACCAGCTCAATGTTAAGGTCCCAAGATGGAATCACCTGTTTTTCAAGAGGGATGTGGTATAAAACCCCCTTGAGAAACTTTTTTACCAGAAACAGAGAATGATGGGGAAGATCCATGGGCAAACATGCTAAAATGACTACAAGACATACCTTAATAAAGGAATAAGACAGGCCAGAGGAAGGTAACTCACGCAAATATTTCAGAACCACTGGTACATAATACTTCATGGGCCCTAGTTATTGACTAGGCACTAACTTGAAAATCTTGGGTGCATATCAGTTGATCAATGGCACTTTGAGTAAGTATGGAATGGGGAAGGAATTTGGGTTAAGCAATTTTTGCAGACAGTGTGAAGTTCTCTTTTGCTCCACTGTTTTTGACCACAAAGTAAGTATATTTAATTTTGGTGGTGTGGGTAGTGTCCCCCAACATACACCCCCAAGGTTCACCAAAAGTTGTTCCTGACATTTTTTTTTCAATCGATGGGCACACAATAACAGAATTGTCTGTCCACCTTCTTGATTCCAACATTTTTCCACTTGCCAGTATATGATTATATGTTGCAGGTTTTCTTGCTTCCTTTAGTACCTGCTGCATGGCCTCATGAAAGAGATGCATAAAAGGAATCAAAACTGAATCATCCAGGCAGTTGGATGAAGTTACTTCAGATTGGGATGTATCAAACTCCCCTCATCTTGTGTGAATCTGTGAGGAAGCTTGAGGTAATTGCCCTCATCCAATTGTAGAAGAGAGACAACCAATGTTCCTGGGTCAAAAGACAATCAAAACAATGATTTTTGGTGAGTCCTTCTGAATCTGCAGAATTACCCTCCATACCAGTGGAAAGGGTGGAATTCATAAAGGAACATTCCAAACCACAGGAATGAAAATTCATTTGTTTTCCAGACTTGCTTAAAGGAGCCTTGGAATAGAAATTATTTAGTTTGTTTGGAAAGAAGACAAACAGATCTTTTCGTGGCATTTCCCACAACTGGATAAGTTCCTGGAAGACCCACTCATTCAATTTCTATTTGTGTGGGTCTGTCCTGCCCTTGCCCAGCTTGTTTGTCACCATATTTTGCTCTGACAGACTGTAAGATGTTTGGAGACTTAAGGAGTTCTGTACAATTACTGCCCAAGCCATCACAGCCAGTCTACACAGAGGGTATGACCTAGACTCCCTTTGTTTGTTTATGTACCACATCACTGTTGTGTTGATTGTGTTCACCTGCAGAGGTCCCAGGGACCCTAGATGATGAACATATTTTAAAACATGGATCACAACCAACATATCACTCTCTGTCTCTCTTTTTCTAACATTGATGTGCTTTGGTATGTTTGAGAAGTCTCACATGCTTTGCACCTTTATAGGTTCACAGGTAGGTACTAAGCTATTGGCTCTGGGGCCTATACAAGCCCAGCCAAAAAGGTACCCTGGCTTTTACCACCCAAGAAAATTATTTTCCTGTGCCATTGTCGAGCAGAGCCACAGAGGTGATCCCCAGGGTGAATTTCCTATTTCCTATCCAATCATCAAGATTTTTCTTGAAGAGTGCTAATGAGGAGCTTTGTTTGATATAGATAGGTAGTTTATTCCAGAGTATGGGAAGTCTCTGGGACAGGAATCTATCCCTCCATCATGTTCTGTTTATTATGGTGACAAGGTTTAGGTCCCTAGAGCGTGTAGCTCGGAGGGATTAGGATTTCTTTAAGTGGAGCATGTCCAACAGCTCTGGGTTTGACATAGCTTTGTATGTTAGGCAGAGATCACCTCTGAGTAGGCGATGTGTGACGGAGTAAAGCTGGAGTTTTTTGAGACGGTCTGCATAGGGCATCTGTTTGAGGCCGGTAATCCTCTTTGTGAGGTATTTCTGCGGCCTTTCCAGTTGTTGTAGATGTCTTGAGGGGTACATACCAAAAGGGGCATTGTACTTTATAATGGGTCTAATGAGTGATGAGTAGAGGGAACAATTACCTCTTTTTTCTGGATGAGAAACCTTTTGTGATGAGGTTTGCCACATAGAAGGATTTCCTGACTACTGTGGTGATGTGATTATCAAAGGAGAGACTACTGTCCATCTGTGTCCCAAGGTCTCTTATCACACTTTCGGTGTTAAGTATACTACCGCCTATGTTATAGTTCATGGGTACAGAGTTTTTACCAAAGGGAATGACAATGCACTTTTTGGCATTGAGCTTGAGGCCATGGCTTTGACACCAGGCATCTGTCTCAGTGAGGCCCTTTTGTAGGATGTCCACATCGTTAGGAGTTTTGATTATGGCTCCTAGTTTGCAGTCATCTGCGAACTTCATTAGCCAAAGACTTTCTGTGTTAGCCTGTACTTCAGAGAAGTAGATACCAAACAGGAGAGGACCCAGGACTGAACCCTGTGGTACTCCACTTGTCACTGGTCTGAAGTCGGATTTGGAGTCTGCTACTTTCACAGTGTGGGTTCTGTCAGTGAGCCAGTTGGCAACCCATCTTGTGACATAGGGATTTATACCTAGTTTAGTGAGTTTATCTATAATTCCAGAGTGGGGGATGGTGTCGAAAGCCTTGGCAAGATCTAGATAGGCTGTGTGAACCACCTTACCCTTGTCTATGGCTTTGGTAACTGCTTCAAAGAAGTCTATCAGGTTTAGGAGACATGATCTGCCTTTTACAAACCTGAACTGGGTGGGGTCCAGAGTTTGGAGATTATCAAAGTCTTTGTTTATAAGTTCCATGATGATACATTCCATGGCCTTGCAGACCAGGCTCATCAGGCTAATGGGGTGGTAGTTCCTGGGGTCCGTGGTGGCTCCCCCCTTGTGGAGTGGGATAACCGTTGCTGTGCGCCGTTCAGCAGGCACAAAGCCTGAGGTGAGGCTATGATTGAACATGGTACTTAGGTGGGGTGCCAGTTCATTCTGTAGTTCATGTAGAACGCAGCCTGAGATGTTGTCTGGTCCCATGGATGCTGTGTTCTTGGCTTGGGAGAGTGTGGTTTTTACCTGTGCAGCCGTGATTACAGGAACTTTGCATTCTTCCAGTATAGAGATGGGCTCTTTAGGGGGTGAGAGGGGGGGTAAAGTTAGCACTGAACCTATCTGCCATAATATTGGCAATATCAGTTGGGTCTGTATATTTAGTGCCATTGTGCTGTAATTCAGAGCAGATCTGAATTTTGCCATTGAGATTCTTGACATAGCTATAGAATGCTTTGTGGTTGTGTTTAGAATCAGTGGTGATTTTGTTTTTGTAACTAGCTTTGGAGGATTTTATCAGGGATCACAGCTTTTTACAGAGGCTAACCAGGGAGCTCCTCCACTCGTGGGATTTTACTCTCTTTTGCAACAGTTTCTTCCTTCTGTTGTACAGTTTGTTTATGGCAGGGGACCACCAGATTGGCTTCCTTTTTTTGGAGGATAGCATCTTGGTTCTGTTCGGGATAGCATGATCCATGCACTCTTGTAAGTGCTTATAAAGTGCAATTGTGTAGGATTCAGTAGTCGTAACTGTATTGTCCATCTGCATGGGTGTCATGAAGTTCACCACTTCTGTCTTAAGAAGCATGAAGTTGGCTTTGGAGAAATTTTTTACCATGGTTTCCTTAATGGGGGGTGGGGCAGGATGTGGATATCTAGTGTAATTAGCTTATGGTCGGATCTGACCAATGAGGCGTTGACTTCAGGTGTGAAACACTGGTCACTCATGTTGGTAATGACTAGATCTAGGATATTGTTGCCCCTGGTGGGGCTGTGGATAAGTTGATCCAGGGCATTGGAGTTTATGAATTCCAGAAAGGAAAGCATTGAGCGAAGGAGTTGGTACATGAGTAGTTTTCCCAGTTAATGGTGGGGTAGTTGAAATCACCAATTATTAGGGTGTTTGGTTGAACCCTAATATTTTTCAGTACATCAAGAAAAGAGGAGTGGGAATCCTGGGGCATGGTGGGTGATCTGTAGCAAGCTACAATTTGGATTGCAGTTTTTCCCAGAGTTAGTTGCACTTGGATAACCTCGGCTGTATTATGCTGAGCAACTAGCCTGGAGGTGTGGATATCTTTAACAAATATGAACACACCTCCACCTTTGTATATGTATATATATATGTATTTGTATACGTGTATGTATATGTATATGTATATGTATATGTATATTTGACAACATAAATAGGAGACATTCTATGTGAAGAATCACTGTGTATGCACTTACTACTGAAGGTAGAAACTTCAAGAACTGAAGTAATGAAAACATACTATGAAATGTTCATTAATATATTACATTTATTAATATTACTGTGAAAATAGTAACTGCTATAAAAAGAAAATGAAAAAGAGAAATGAAAAGCACTAAGTACAGGTAATATTTTCTGTTATCTAAAAGTATAATTCTGTAACTTTCAACAGAAAGGTTTAATTATAACACCACACTTAAAAAGTTTTTTCAAACTAATTACTGATATACTGGCTTACTTCTTTCCCCTCAGTAAAAATAAATAATTCATTTGACTTCTTATTCCTAAGCATGAAAGGACATATAATCTCAAGTATGGTATGAAACAGCAGTGGGCAGAAAAACTGATGAACATTACATTAATTTCTGTACATCAGAACATGTATTTAAAATTAAATAAAAAAAAATGACCAGAACAAAGCCAATCCCAAAAGGAAAATAATTGCTTTCCTTTTGTGATCAGTCAAGTAAAAAACAAAGACCATACATTCAGGTGTAATTGAAATAGTGATATTGTTAAGTAAAATGTTTTTGATAAGGTGATATCAAGGTTTGTCTTTGGGGCAGTAGCAGGATTACGTTTAGCACAAATGATTAAGGATGTAAAGGGAGCTTCACCCCTGTACCACTTTACTCATGTGCTAACCCTAAACATGGCAGTGTCCCTAACACTAATGTTACACCCTAGAAAAAACCCTTTCCCTAACAGTACAACTAAACAAGGCGATCACACCCACACACACATACTGCACCTATGCCATCACATATGCAAAAAAAAAAATCTCCTTACCTAACCCTTAACGTAACACTAACCTGAAAACACTTACATGCACATACTTCAAAACCTTTACACTCATAGGTTCATAGGTTCAATTATCCCTTGTGTCATATCCAGACTAGGCCCCTAAATCTATTCCCTTCTCCCTTATTCTAATCCTAACCCATAAACTCTCACTTACACACTCCCATTCCAGTGTCAAAACTTTTGGTATGTCTAAAGTTTTTGATATTTCATAACCTTCTTACTGCAATACCAATCATATCCTGCATACCATGGGATTAGTTCACAATCCTGTGTTCAAAATCTCCTCCAGTCGACAAGTAGGGATTTTGATAAATACAGACTGAAATATCACTACGCTCCAGCAGCAAAAATCTACTTCTAGTGACCAAACTCAAGAACTCAGCGGGAAAAGCACTATTCTCCTGCATCATATCCAGACTATGGAACAATCCCCACTCCCCCATAACAACACTACCTTCTTGCAGTCACTTCAAGACTGTACTAAAAACTCACTTAAAAAGTCTCTGGTTATACACATGCATCAATCCCAACTAGTAACCCTCCTTTTACCTCCCTTTCCTCTCCCCCCCACAAGCCACCCTGAATCACAGCATCGGATAATTGAATTCCTTCCTCTGCAGGCTCTGGCTCATCCTTTACCCTCCCCTTCCCTCCTCACTCAAACTCTCAAACCTGTTATAACATACTTATCTACTACACTTCATCTCATCTCCAAATACATATCCAACTGACTTACACCTAGCATCCTCTCACTACCACATATACTACTCACTCAGTCTCCTCTCTTACTTCTCTATCTTTCCCCTTCCATCCCATTAGCCCTTCGAGCTTGTTCCACTTTCGTGTGGAGCTTCTGCTTTATATTTACTTGAGTTTAGTGCAATATTTGTATATAAGATTTAGGTATATGAGTTTAGAACAGTATCCATTGAGCTTAGTACTATCTGTATATACATCCTACCTTTATTCCTAGCCTTTAGCTAGATATTGGTATATCTGTTCATTATTATGTTTCATATTGTATGTATAGCTAATGTGTGCTGCAGTATGTATTATTTGCTATTGTATGTATATTCAGTTGTTCTTTATGTACTCTGCTGCTCATTTATCGTTCTATGGAGCTTTTCTCCCGGGCCTCCGCTTTGGAATTTCCCGGTAAACAAATGGAAATAAATAAATAAATAATAACATCTGTCAACAAAATATGCATTCAGCAGAGTATATTGCAACTAATCTAATTTATTTAAAAATCTTAACAAATTGGTTTGAGAATTTAGGCCATTTTACATGAAAAAGTATTGTTTTACAGTTGTCATAACTATCTAATGAAACTTCCATTAAGATTTCTTCTTCACGGAAGGTGAATTTACTTTAGATTTCATTAGTACAACAGTTGTATTCCAATTGCCTTGTTCATATTGTCTTTTCAGGGAGGTGTAGTACAAATCCATATAGCCTATGTTAGGAAGACGTTATTTTTTAACAAAGAATGTTGCTTCTTCTAGAGAATTAGACAATCCTGTCCCACTTAATAAAACAATTTAAGTCTTTCAAGGTATGATATATGACTTTTAATATTATTGTGTTATAGAATTTTGGTAAATGGCCAACACACCCTTCTTTTCTCCATTGTTCTTAAGGGGCATATTCTTTGCCAGATATAATAATGTTGCCATTTGTAATTGGGTCTTTATACCATGCTAATTTCAAAACAAGTTATTTATCTAGAAATCAAATGAATTTAGCAATTACTAATTTTGAAGGTGAATTGAGTTTAGTGCATCACTTTTCCAGAGACTGATATGTTCCTTCTTTTCCAAAAGGTAACCTTCCCTATACATGTATTGCTTTTGGAAACCAGGTTGTATGAAAGTTCACAATATTTTCTCGCTTCATTTTTTTTCAGTATTCCAAAAATTCTGAACTTATTTCTTTTCATTCTAAGTCTTCTATTTATTCATCAGCAAAGTATTTTGGTTAAACATGAATTTTGTTTGGTTGGCTTCTTATTGTAATCTTCCATGAGTATCGTTGAGAGAAATGTCCATGCCACTTGATTGGTTACCTTGTTGCTGAATTAAGAATTTCAGTATCACCATCGGTTTTCTACACTTGCACTGAATGAAATCCAGTTTAGGTTGTAACTGTTCAATTTTAAATCTAAATCCTGTATTGATAAAATCACTAATTGCAATTCCTTTTAATAGAGAATTCTGTGTTGGTGCTTTTAAAGAATTTGTGCTGCAGAATATGTTTAAACTCCAAACAATGATGATAGTTTCCAAAATCCAGTAAAAAGTATGACTCACTCTTAGTTTATTTTGTGATAGCAGGTGGAGAAGTAAAATAAATTAAGGAGATTCTGATAAACATTGCAATGCAACAGCCATCTTGATTAGAATCACTTCAAACTGAGGAATTTTGTAAAAAAATATGTCATTGGTGAATATCAAAATGATTTATTTAAGATGCTTGTGTTGCAAGTGTATTGGGGCTGTATGTCATGTGTGTATCAGGCTGCTCTGTACAGATGTTGTGTTGAAAAGGTATTTTGTAAAGTGCTTGTGCTTGAGATGTGCCCACTATGTGCCCTGATGGGGGAGGGTAGAGGCGTGCATGCACTGTTGTAGCTGTTTGGATGTATATGTTGACAGGAGAAACTGGAGGGTTGACTTCAGTCCAGCAAACTTGAGAAAAATGGTTGGGATTGGATTACTTTATATGCTATTCAATAAAGAGGCTATCTCTCAAGTTTTTGGTGCAGCTAGAGACACGGGGTATGTACTGGAAAGATTTCTGTGTTGTCTTTGAGGTGAACCATTTGCTAGTCTTGAAGGCATGAAGGAATGCAGTTGTTTTGTGATTTCCAACATCTGCCAGGGATCTGAGCAAAAGCCCTATCTGTGTGTTTTTACAGGTGGATGCTGGATGCTGTCAGCTGCCATTGATGGTTGTTTTGGCATGGGAACTAGAAGTCAGATGATGGGAGGTGATGTCATTCTGCAAGCTATCCCAGCAGTAGTATTTGAGATATTAATTTGAGAAGGTTCTTTGTGAGACAGAGCATTCTGCATTTGGTCTTGGACCTGACAAGAACCATTCATCACATCTGCCTTGGCGATTAGTAAGTTCTTAGGTTATAGTAATTATTTTAGATACAGTCAGGAATATAGCAAAACTTAGTTTAGATTTTGTTTTTCTTTATTTGTGTGAGCCTGTCCTGCAATGTTATTTTAAATATTTCCTGTGGTTTTGAAATCTGATGTCTCTGTGGATATATTTTAGTATTGTCTTGTTCTTTTATTATTTATTATTAAATATATTTAAACCTTTTATTGTAGCTGATTTGTGTAGATATATTTAAGCTTTGGGAGTACTTGCATATTTATTTGGTGACACTGTGTGGACCACTCCTAATAGCCTTGCACTTGGTCAAACTACCATTTGTATTAATATTACTATCACTCAGTATATTGGGTACCCTTGGAAGAGCCTTAAGGTAGCTGTCAGTGAAAACTACCTTATAGTCTGGGCAGAAAGGGGCATAGCTAGTAAATCTGTGCCAGCCTTTCCCAGGTGTGTGTGCGTTTGTGTGTGTGTGGAAATCAAACCTCAAAGAGTGTGTGTCAGCTACTTGGGCAGGGACACAAAGCACTGGTTGGACAGAGAGGGTGCTGGAGGTCTTGGCTTGGTCACTCAGCTGAGATTTCAACTGTATAGCTGTGCCAGTGGGGAGTCTTATTGGGGATATAAAGAAAGAGGGAGAAACCAGCCCTGGACTGTCTGTGGTCTCTGTGTGCTCTTAAGGGAAATTGAACTTGATTCAGAGAGCTGCATCTGGAAATATTGTGTGTGTATCTGTCATACTCTCAGTGAACGTCCCCCACTTTTGCCAGTGGTAAGGATTGAGGCTCCTTGATTACTGGTCCAGTGGAGGGCCATCACATTTGGTGAGCAGTGGTGGGATATCCACATCACATTTGGCTAGCGTTGGTGGGATGACCACATCACAAATTGGGGTTCAGTGGTGTTGATATTGAATTCCTGTAGCCTGGAAACAGTGGTCACTAAGGAAGGTGTTTGTACTCTCAAGCAGCCACATGGTAGACATTCAGAGTTTCATATCACAATAGTTTTATTTATTTGCTTTTTGTTAGCTTAGTTAGTCAGGGAGAGCAGGCAAGGATGTCAACAGAGGATTATGGCAAACTGACAAGGAGCCAGTTGGATGAGATGTGCCAAGCCATAGGAATGGTGCATGCCAACCTGACTAAAGCAGAAGTGATTTCAGCCTTGGTCACAGCTGCATCACAGACCAGCAGCCAGGAAGACAGCCAGACTGGCCTTGGGGATGTGCAAATCTCAGGAAATGGACATTTCAACTTTGCCTCAGAGAACTTAAAAATCCATCTGGAGTTAAAGAGACTTAAACTGGAGGCCAAATGTTTGAAAATAGAATCAGCAGAGAGACTATGGCATTTAGAGGCTGAAGAAAATGGGAAACTACAGTGTTTTTCGGCTTAAGAAAAGGAGAAACAGAAACAAATGGAATTAAAATCAGCAGAGACTGAGACGTCTGGAAGCCAAAGAAAATGAGAGGCAGAGGTAACATGAAAAGGAAATGCTGACTCTTCACCAGGGTCATGGAGGTAATGGGGAAGGGAGTAACCGAACCCCAGAAGCAAAAAAGGTCAGTAAATTTCTTCCAAAATTTACAGAGGGTGATAATTTTTATAGTTTTATTCATATGTTTGAAAGGATATGTAAACAGTGTAATGTTGACCAAGGGCTCTGGGTACGGTTCCTGACCCCTTACTCCATGGTAAAGCTGTAACTGCTGTTTCTAAATTGTCTGATACTGATTGCTTAAATTGTAATACAATTAAAAATTGTTTATTCTAATGTTTTAAGTTAACAACTGAAGCTTATAAAAAAAGTTTTGTGAGCATAGATGCAAGGCAGATGAAAGAGTGTGAATATATTGCTGAGTTAAGCACTTGTTTTCATAGGTGGGTGAGTGGGTTTCAGGTCACCACTTTTGAAGGGCTGGCAGACCTTTTGGTGATGGAACAAGCACTTAACACTGTGCCTGAGGACATGAGAATCTGGTTGGCAGATAGAGAATATAACACTGCAGATGAGTTGGGGAGGAAAGGAGACCTATACCTAGCAAGCAGGGCATGACTGCACAAAAAAGGGATACCCAGTGCTGCTCATGGGTCTATGGAAACCCATGGTGAGCAGCCTAAACTGCCCCACCAGCGTCCACCAGTAACAGGGGAAACCACTAGTTCAGGCACATGGCCAGGATCAAGGGTTAAATGTTTTAAATGTAACCAGTGGGACCATGTAGAATATAGATGTCTACAGAGGCAAGGTAGGGAACAAAAGGTAGAGGAGTCAGCAAGTGGAAATAACAAAATGCCGGTGGTAAGTTGTCTGGAGACATCAAGGGTACTAAACTACCACAGTAGGTTATACCCTATCTTAGTAGATGGGAAACAGGCCACTGCTAAGAGAGACACAGCCTCTAACCTAACCACTGAGAAGCCTGCAGTGGTTAAAGAGGAACACTACTTTCTTGGGCAGTCTACTCCAGTAAGAGCTTTAGGAGGGACCCCATTCCAAATACCTTTGACTAGGGTTCACCTTGACTGGGAGGGTGGAAAAGGAAGCAAGCAACTAGGTGTGTTTGAGGATATCCCTGCAGATGTCCTGATAAGGAATACTTTTGATAATGCAGTACCTTACATGCATGCAGTTACACGCAAGACAGGCTTAGAGACAGGCATGTGAGTCTGGTAGCCTGGTAGGGACCCGGACAGACCTCACACTTGAATCCAGGGCTGGTGAGATGGTTACTTCAGAGAGGGAGCTACCCTGTAGCAGTGAGACTGAAGATGAGCCACAGCTGCTGGTAGGTACTGATGGTCCCTTGGACAGAATGACTGCAGGGGCAGAGGTGAGTAGTAGTACCCAGGCTGACAGTGAGGCACTGCTGTCAGAGGATACCTGACTTCCTGTGGAAGGGGAGCTGGGAAGGGTTACAAAGAGAGACTTGAGACAGGCACAGCTCTCAGACCCTACATTACAAGCCTTCTGGGAGATAGCTAGGGAGATACCTGATTCTCAAGGGAAGGGAGACTCTGTATACTGGGACAAAGGGTTACTATACAGAGAGTGGACCCCTGAGGGAGGGCTAGAGGGTGAGAGAATACAGCAGTTGGTAGTGCCCAGAGCCTACTGTCTGGCACTTCTAGCCATAGCCCATGACATTCCCTTTGCAGGTCATATAGGCATAAAGCATACCAAGAGACATATTATGCAGAACTTTTATTGGCCTGCAATTGCAAGGGATGTAACAGGGTACTGCGGGACCTGTAAGCAGTGCCAAAAGGTAGGCAAGGCAGGAGACAAGGTCAAAGCTCCTTTGGTGCCTTTGCCTTTGATTGAAGAGTCATTTCAGAGGGTAGCTATGGATTTTCTGTGGCCTCTGAGTACCCCAAGTTCCACAGGGAAGGAGTGTATCCTAGTGGTAGTAGATTATGCTACCAAATGCCCTGAGACAGTGGCTGTGTCCTCCAGTGAGGCAGAAGCTGTGGCAAGTGCTTTGTTACAGATGTTCAGCAGGGTAGGTTTCCCAAAAGAAATATTGACTGACAGAGGTTCTAATTTCATGTCAGACCTGCTGGCTTGTCTGTGGAAGCACTGTGGGGTGAAGCACTTAAAGACCACCTCCTTACCATCACCAGACTAATGGTTTTGTGGAGAGGTTAAACTCTACACTAAAGACCATGCTATGGGCATTTGCAGACCAGTTTAAGAGGGAGTGGGACAAATATTTTCCCCATCTGTTGTTTGCTTACAGAGAGATGCTCGTGGAATCCAAAGGTTTTTCACCCTTTGAGTTGCTGTATGGGCATAGGGTGAGGGGACCTTTAAATTTGATTAGCAATGAGTAGGAGGGTGAGTGTGAATCCCACAAGAAGTCTGTTGTGGCATACATCATAAACCTCAGGACAAAGCTTAGGGAACTCCTGGGCCTGGCCCAGGAGAATCTGGCAGAAGCCCAACAGCAGAAAAAAGTCTGGTATGACAAGAATTCTCAAACTAGAGATTAAGCTCTGTGGAAGTAGGTTATGGTTCTCATTCCTGTCAGACAAAAAAAGCTGCAGGCAGCTTGGGAGGGACCCTTTAAAGTGGTAAGGAAGATCAGTCATGTTAACTACATGGTAGAACTGCTAGGCAGGAGACAAGGGCACAAATTGTACCATGTTAACACCATGAAACTTTACTATGATAGAGAGGCCCTTGTGCTCAGTATTTGTAGTAGGAGGCAGGAGGAGTCTGAGGGAGATCTGTGGCTACAGCAAGCCAGCCAGCAAAATCCTAAGTTACTGTGGTAGAGCTTAGGGTTCAGGCATATGATATGACAGTGCAGCACTGTACTGGGGTCAGCAATGCCAAGGCAGCTGGAATCTCAAGACAGGGAAGGGGGTAATGTATTCCCAGATAGGCTCATTTCTCTCAAGCAATGTTTCTCAAGGGTCACTTGAAAAACTAGCTTGAGTCTTGAACGGGGAAGAAGTGTGACAAAGGGAGATGCAGCCAACACAGCTGGCTGGAATTTTGTAAATAATTATATGTCATTGGTGAATACTGAAATGATTTGTTTAAGATGCTTGTGTTGCAAGTGTATTGGGGGCTGTATGTCATGTGTGTATCAGGCTGCTCTGTGCAGATATTGTGTTGAAAAGGTATTTTGTAAAGTGCTTGTGCTTGAGATGTGTCCATGGTGTGCCCTGCTGGGGGAGGGCAGAGGTATGCATGCATTGTTATAGCTGTTAGGATGTATATGTTGACAGAAGAAACTGGAAGGTTTACCAGCAAACTTTAGAAAAATGGCTAGGGTTGGATTACTTTATAGGGTATGCAATAAAGAGGCTATCTCTCAAGTTTTCAGTGCAACTACATATATGGTGTTTGTAATGGGAACCTTTCTGTGCTGTCTTTGGGGTGAACCAATTTCTAGTCTTGAAGGCATGAAGGAATCCAGTTGTTTTGTGATTTCCAGCATCTGCCAGGGATCTGAGCAAATGTCCTTGTTTGTGGGATTTTATGGATGGATGCTAGATGGTGCCAGCTGCCATGGATGATTGTTTTGGCCTGGGGACTAGAAGTCAGATGATGGGAGGTGATGTTGTTCTGCAAGCTATCCCAGGAGTAATATTTGAAATATTAATTTGAGAAGTCTCTTGGAGAGACAGACCATTTTGCATTTGGTCTTGGACCTGACAAGAACCATTCACCACGACATCTGCCTTGCTCCATTAGTAAGTTTTTAGGTTATAGTAATTCTCTTAGATACAGTCTGGAATATAGCAAAGCTTAGTTAAGATTTTGTTTTTCTTTATTTGTGTATGCCTGTACTGCAATGTTATTTTAAATATTTCCTGTGGATTTGAACTCTGATGTCACAGTGAATATATATTTATTATTGTCTTGTTCTTTTATTATTTATTTTTAAATATATTTAAACCTTTCATTGAGGCTGATTTGTGTAGAGATATTTAAGCTTTGGGAGTACTTACATATTTATTTGGTGACACTGTGTGAGCCACTCCTAATAGTCTTGATCTTGGTCAAACTACCATTTCTATTAATATTAACATCACTCAGTATATTGGGTACCCTTGGAAGAGCCTTAAGGTAGCCATCAGGAGTGACTGGTGGCAGTGAAAACTACCTTATAGTCTGGCAGAAGGGGACATAGCTAGTAAACAAGTGCCAGCCTTTCCCAGGTGTGTGTGTGTTTGTGTGTGTGTGTGTGTGTGTGTGTGTGTGTGTGTGTGTGTGTGTGTGTGTGTGTGTGTGTGTGTGTGTGTGTGTGTGTAACTCAAACCTCAAAGAGTGTGTGTGTGTGTCAGCTACTTCGACAGAGACACGAAGCACTGGTTGGACAGAGAGGGTAGTAGAGGTCTTGGCTTGGTCACTCAGCAGAGATTTCAACTCTGCAGCTGTGCCAGCATGGAATCTTACTGGGGATCTGGAGAAGGAGGCAGAAACCAGCCCCAGACTCACTGTAGTCTCTATATACTCTTAAGGGAAATTTCACTTGATACAGACAGCTGCATCTGGAAATACTGTGTGTGCACCTGTCATCTTCTCAGTAAACGTCCCCCCATTGTTGGCAGTGGTGAGGATTAAGGCTCCTTGATTACTGGTCCAGTGGAGGTTGTTCACAATGTCAGTAGATATGTACATGTAATCAGATACCCAAGACAGCCAAACACATAGTATTTTATGAAGCTTTGGGGTACCTGAATGTAAATTATCTTAAGTAAAGGTATTTATGGAAGGAGGACATTCACAGCTGAATTGTTCAAATAAATGTAAAAGTGCAGAAGGCTGGGTACTTTGATAGACTATATAGTTAAATGTGCATGTAATGATATATGAAGATGTACAGGGTATGGAAGGAAGGTCAGTTAAAAGGAAATAATGAGTAAAGAGGAAGAGTCTGATCATTATGGAGGATGAGGTCATTTACTATCATGATGCCAACAAAAGGTATAAACAAAAGAAAACCAGTAAGTGAAAATACATAAGAATTATAGTAAGAAGACAAATGTTCTAGGCAGCAGGAAATGGATTCTGAAGAAAAGAAATTAGGGAAAGAATGTTAGTAATTAAGAAAAGATCTTTTTGGGTGTAGTAGTACATAAAATAAAATGGAAGGGCAAAGGCTGTAAAAAGAGTGGTGAAAATTGATCTCCATAGGGATGAAACAGTCATTACACATGTTCACATTAAATTCCTACACATCAACAATTGGACTAGAATTTTACAAACTATGGATTAGATGAGGTGGGTGCAGCAGTGTTTCTCTACATGATACAAGGATTTAAAAAAAAAAGATTTTGAGTGTGATAAAGTGAAAAAGATGTGGGATCATTTTTGTTTAGTGTAATGCAGGAATGTTTGGGACTGGCCATTTTGTAAAGGAAGGGACAGATTAGAGGCTATCTAATAAAATTATATACAACCAAGTTTGAGTATTTTATGGATATCAAGTCAGAGAAAAATGTAGGATGTGTAATACATAGATGCCATTGTTACTAAGAGCAAATAAATGCTTCCAAATACAAGGTTGCTTTGAAAATTCTATTTGGGTTTTAAGTAGGACATTTAATTTGTGGGTAGAGAAAGAAATGTGGGGTTGGATATAAGGCTAGGAAGAGAATGTTAGAGAAAGTGTCTTGAAAGACAGGGTAAAGGGGAGGAGGTATAATCAAAATTAAGTCCTTCAGGAGACATACTTTTTGGAAGTGGTTTAGTATGTGGTAGTAGACACAGAATAAAGATGTATGATATTTTAGGCTTTCAGGTTGTATGTTAGAAAAAGGGGTGAAAGGTAAACATGGAGGTTGTTGAAAATGTGTATGGACAGGAGGAGCAGCAGAGATAAAAATGCAGTTTTCCAAAAGCTGTGGAAAGAACATATAGATATGCGTATGCATATGAAAGAAGGTTTGAATAGTGCAAAGCAGTGAAAGAGAAAGTAGTAACTGAGTGTAAGTATGGGTGGACCTTACAATGGATAAGGAGGAAACAGTACAATAGACACATGGATGGAGAGGGAACATAAAATACAAATGAATGAATTTATAATAGGTAAAATATAAAGGTTGAGAGAAGACTGAGGAATTCTGTTCCTTTATGTAGGAAAAGGCAGATAGTACACGGGAACTTCAAACTAAAAGGAGGAGAAGGCCAGTACATCTAAGCTTATGTTGGCAAACAATACAAGGTTTGGTGGAAAAGGTTTGAGACTATGCAATGGTATTGAGAAGGGGATAAGAAAATACAGAGGCAGTCAAATAAGAAAAAAACAGATTTTGATGTGGATATTACAGCTGAAGAGACAGAAAGGATAACTGAATTAAGGAAGGAAGGGACTGCACAATCAAGAGTAAGTGTTGGGGTGTAGTTTATTATGAACTGGATGACTGAAAGCTGAATGTTGTAACAGATGTTACAAATAAATGATATCAATGGAGGGGAGTAAGGAGAAAGTATGTGCAGGAAAAAGCAACTATGTTGAGAGGAAAGGACAGATGTGATTTTAATAAATATCCATCACTGGTGATAATAAATAGTAATTATACCATTTTGGCAAACATTCTGCAGGTTATGATAATGGAATGGTTGTTAGGTGAATGGTGGAAAATATAGCAAGAATGGGAAAAGAGAAAGATAGTAGCAATATAAGGTATCTTTGAATTTAGATATTCAAAGAGATATTTGTCAGACTAGATCTATAGATTTTAGGACTATTACAGGGTATAAACAGGGGCTTGGGGGGACACATAGACAGTAATCTAGCCTTTGACCATCATATGCTTAAAGAAGCAAGGAAATCTGTCTATATTGTGCTACATATAAACAAAGGTAAATATATATTATATATATATATATATATATATATATATATATATATATATATATATATATATATATGGGTCTAGGACACATGCTCGACTAGCATGTGTCTGAATCACAAAACATACACGAAAGAGCTTAACATTCAAAAAAGAAATCTATGTTTCTACAGTGGTTCACCCCCCTGCACCCCCCACAGACCCCCTACTTTAATATTCTCACTCCAAGATCACACTACAGTGGGGAAAAGGGGATTTTCCCTTACCCGCACTGTAGTTCGACAAGCACACATACACAGAAGTGCTTATCGATGTTAAGCGCTTTTGTGTATGTGTGTTCGGTGTTTTGTGATTCGGACATATGCTAGTTGAGCATGTGCCCAGATCCCATATATATATATATATATATATATATATATATATATATATATATATATATATATATATATATATATATACTACTCATATATATTGCTAAGAGACTTTCTTCTTCTACTCTGACGTCTATACTTCTGTTTCCATTTATGCTCTCACTTACAAAAACAAAAATAAATGATTATGTATTTTCTATGTATTATTGGAATATTATCTCTGCAAATTGTCTTATCCTTTCTACTGTTTGTATATTTTTATATATCAACAACTGTTCTAACTAATTGTACATAGTACTACATTTGTTTTATTCGTGTATCTACAATGTTTTATTTTGTTAATTGTATGTAATAATGTGGAGCTTTTCTCCCTCCCTCCAGTGAAAATGGGCTCCTCCAGGCCCAGTGGACTTTCCCAGTCAACAAATGCAATAAAATAAATTAAAAAAAATAAAGGTATGGAATCTAGGACCAAGAAAGTCATCATTCCACTGCATTTGGCATTCATCAGACCTATCACTGAGTGCAATACAGCCTTTGGTATGTACTTAACCACGCACGTCCAACAACTGGAATATCCACAGAGGTTCTTAACTGAAAGAATACAGGGCGTAAGTAACATGTCCTTTACAGAACACCTCAAGGCCCTATCCCTGAATTCTGTCTCCTACAGGCTGTTGAGGGGAGATCTATGCCTGGCATAAAAGGCATTGTCAGACCCCACTTTGATCAACCTCCTGCATATCTGCAAAACAAACAGCAGAATAATTACCCATTCTAAAGATTTAAACCTTACCTGTAATATAAATAGGACCTGCTGGAGAGACAGGTATGTATCCCAGAGACTACCCTGTCTGTGGAACAGGCTGCCCATCCATGTGAAGCATAATTCCTGCCCAACCCAATTCAAGTGGAACCTGGACAACTGGATGGGGAACAGGAAATTCATCCCTGGTTTGGCACCTATGTCTCTAATGGACACAGACAGCCTATAAATGGTTCATTTTCCAGACCGCTGCTTGTAAAGGTTTCATCTCCCAAGCCGCTGCTTACTCTTATCAAGAGTATAAGAACTTGTCAAAGATTTGGGATGCATGCCAATTCTTAAAAAGGCCCTTCTAGTCATTAGCCTTGTAAACACCTATGAACTTATGAACTAGATCTATAGATTTTAGGAAGTATGTTAGGAGAGTTTTGATTTATAAAAAAAGACAGTGTAATGAGGTACACTAGTTGTCAGATGTTATTCCCATGGTAAATAGCTGAAGAAATGTTCTGACTGTAACATAATTCTAGATTCTCACGCTGTCTTTTGTGTCCTTAAAGATGGGGTTCCTTGGAACTCATGTTAGAGCAAAAACAATGATTGCTAGAGAGTTCTGTGTACTTTTTTGAAAAATTATGTAGTTTCCAATATTGTACACCTATGAAAATGATATCTATATAAGTTCACAGGGCCATCCCTTTAAAAAAATACTTGCTTTTCAGCCTGTGCAATTAGAGTATATATTTAAGTGTTCATTTCAGGCAGTCATGATCACCAAAGTTATTTTTCAGGCAATCAACTCTGAGTGTTACATAATGTAAGTACTCTTGTCTCTCTTAAGAAATTATATATAATTTATAATATATATTATATTTTATCTTGCCCTGAGAAATAAATACCTAGTAGTTGAATTAATATTGCACTGACTTTGCATACCTCAGTCAAAAATATCCTATGAATTGATGTAACTGCTGAGTAAATCATATGGTGTTAACTGGGTGTTTTCTCATTTGATGAGAAGCTTGTCATCCAGATAAAGGAAGATGTGTAATATATCTTGCATGAGGGCTGCTGAAGTTAAATATTCAATAACTGTATGGGATACAAAGGATAAGTAACAGACATGTTTTAAATTGTAGCATGTTTTCTTAAACAGGAACCTAAACAAGATCTGTTAAGAAAGTAAATTGAAACATAACTAGGCATCTGATTTTCATTCATTTCTCAACAGTTGGGTTTGGATCCAAGTATCGGATCCAACTCAGTTGTAATTTTAGCTCGGGGCCACTAGAAAACTCTTGAGCTCCTCCCTTACCCATAATGCACTATCCCCCAACATACCCCAGATCTCATTTGCCGCTTTCACTTTTGGACGTGAGCACTTTGAGCTCTTGTGCTTGTTAGTTAGTTCATTTGGGACATACATTAGTCTTTTTCATATTTCATATTTCAGTAGCTTAAATATTAATACCGCCCCTTCCTATACTGTTTGTCTATTCTTACTTACCACATTTGGTAAGTTTGTTCCCCTTACCTCTTTACACTTTTAGTGTATAAATTAATACTGTAGCTCTCAACCTCATAGAGCAAGAAATCTGGATAAAGCCATAAATAATGGGGGGACAAAGGCCAACAAATAGGGACATATTTTTAATATTGCTCTTACAAACTTAGAAAGTTGATAGAATAAATAGGTTTTACATTAGCATGAATTTTCTGAAGAGCATGAAGCATGATGTCTGTCATTATTTTCTGACTTCAGTCTCCAATGACATGCCAATGATTTGCTAGAAAACCAAAATTCTATGATGAAAAGATCAAAAATATGAGACAAAAATCTGGACAGTTGAGAGGTATGCTTAATACCATTGTTGGTATTTTTATAATTTTTGATTTTTCCTAGCTATCTATATTTTAAAAAAAAAGGATTTTTGCTTCTCCTTTCTATTTTTCTTCCAGCTATATGCCTGAAAAGGGTCTGTCTGGTTTTAAGAAGTGCCAGAAATGTGGGCACAAGTTGCACTTTCTGACATGCATGCTTTATGCATGTACAGTTTGGACACAGAGCATTTAAAACTGATTGTGCTATTTGTAAGGCTTGAATACACATGTAATCGTGAAGAGAAAGAACAAATCTATTTTGAAGGGGGTCTATCATCTTCTTTTTCAGACGCTATTTCTGGGGCTCACTCCCCCAAATCAAAACATAAGGAGCCTTCTACCAACCCTTCTGGACTGGTCCTTCTGGATCCTCAACCCCCTCGTCGGATCCTACCATGGAACCACCAAGGATAAGACACAAAAAGTTAGATCCGAAGACTGCTCCTACCCAGCCAGCATTAGAGACAAAAATGTCTTCCTTGGATCCTAGCCTCTCAGATCCAAAGCTTTTACCCAGGACATGGTGTTCTTCAACTATTGACCCAGCACCCTCTCTAGTAACTTCCCTGTATCTTGAATCCCACCAGCACTCTAGATCTCCATCAGTGACATATTTTCATTCTTCCAGAAGTCTGCCCAAGGCTGATGTGGATAGAATGATGAGGAAATTTCTCTCAGCGCAGATACAGATGGGAGTTTACCTGGCTCCTACCCCTTTGGGTCAGGAAGTCCTTGTTTGCACTACACCACTGATCTCGGCTCCTTTTTATAACTGAGCTGTTGTTTTGGAGTCCTTGGATCTGAGTTTCCCCAAGACCATCTGGATCAGATCTAAATATTATAGTATCTTCTGCTCTGAGGCTTTCTCTGACTGCAGTAGCTCCCATGGTTTTGGAACTGGATGGCTCTCAGAGTCAAAGCATCCCTGTCAGATACGAGGCATTAGAGTCAACTCAGAAGCTGCCATCTCTGCCCCTCAGAGCCTTGACATTGGACAGCTCAACTCTGACCACTGTCTCAGGTGGACTGCCATTGGGGCAGGAGGAGCCAATGGAGTGGAAGTGTCAGCTTCCTTCTTCCCAAACCATTCTGCTTTTGAAGTGGTGTAGAGCGTGTTCTCTGCTTCTGCAAGACAAATGGTTCCTACCCCCTCAGATCTCCCCTCTGGATCCCATATGTCTCTGTGCCTTGAGCCCCAACTTTTTATGCCACAAGTGCACCCATCCCAAAGTCTCCAGACTACCAAACAAGGTATTACTATTTCTTCCGATACTTCTCAGGAGCACCCCACTGAAGAAGTCCCTAGAAACAAAAAGTGCAAGAGGAGGCACTTGGACTCCCCTCAGGAGTCCATCACCAAATATACTGATTTCAATGGGAGAGAAGTGTCCTCAAGATCACCACCCAACAATGTCTCATTTGGGGACTTCCTTGAGATCCTTAAGCAGAGGGGTGGCTGGTCTACCGATAAACCTTCCCCAGCAGAATTGGTATTCCTGGAGGCCTTTGGGTCTGACTCATCTACTTCCTGGTTGACTTCGCCCGCCGATGAGCTCATTGACTTGATTTCTAGGCAGGCATGGAAGGAACCAGACACAGGTGAGCCAATCCCCAAAACTCCGGATCAGATTCTGGCGCCACCTGCATTAAGGGAATTTTGGAGTAAGGGAGTACCAGTAGATGCCATGGTCATGGCAACAGCCACTAAAAAAGAACTTGCAGAGCAGAGTTCTTCTGTCCATCCCATTAACGGGGAATCAAGGGCTTTGGACAGATTTTGGAAACATGTATATGCTTCAGCTACCTTTTCATTCAGATCACTGAACTGTTTGGCACATTTTACAAAACTACAGAGGGATCTGGTATCTGGTAAAGAAACTCAAAATCTCTTTCTGGGACAAGTACTGCTGAGACTCAGGCTTCTGTGCCTCACAGTTGGCTACCCTGTAATGGATTTCTAATTGGCCATAAGGCTTATCTCACATGTGGCTGAAGGTACCTCAAGGCTGGCGGGCGTCAGACATTTCCATTAGGAAGAATGCCTGGATGCACTTTTGTGACTTTGCACAGCCTTTTAAGTCTTATTTTATCAATGCTCCTTTTGACAGAAGCTCTTTATTTGGTCCTAAAGTGAAAGACACACTCACCAGGTGCAAGCAAGATGGAAAGACCATCTCTGCAGTGGGAGTATGATTTTTGACCCTCAATGGACCTTTTCCAGGAGTCAACGAGGAGGGCAAAAATGTGGTTCAAGAAGTCCCTGCATCCTTTCCAATATCCACATGGAGATAGTTCCCTAGAGGCAGGGAACTCAAATGGAAGATACCACTCATGCGGCAGAGGACCCACAGAACAAAAGTTCCAGAGATTCATTCTCTGAGAGATCCTACCAGCACTCCTGAAAGAAAGCCCAATTGTCCACCTTTGGAGGAAATCAGGGGTCTTTTATCCCTGCAAGAGTGAGCCTTGCTAGACCTTAAAAAAGGCACATGGGTGCAGAGACTTATTTCCACAAGTTATATAATTCCCTTTTTCCTACCATCTCCACCTGTATGCAAATTTCTCAGTGTTCCACCCAGTCAGAGGAAAGCAACAGGATTAGAAATTCAAAAGCTGATAGAAAAAAAGAGTCATCCAAGAGGTCCCACCAGACCAGATAGAATCCAGAACTTACTCAATATTCTTTTTAGTGCCAAAGAAAAAAGGGAACTGGAGACCAATTTTGGATCTCAGCAATCTGAACAAATCAGTTCAACACACAAAGTTTTGGATGGTCACAGTTTAGTTCATTCTGCTCTTTTTGTGCAATGATGACTGAATGTGCTCAGCAGCCCTTCAGGATACGTACTATCACATAAAAATGAACAGGCAATTAAGAAGATATTTAGGCTTCCAGCTGGGAACCAGTTATTACCAGTTCAGAGCACTGCCCTTTGGCCTCACCACAGCCCCAGGGTGTTCATCAAATGCATAGTAGTGGTAGCAGCTCACTTGAGACTGCAGGGATTCTGAGTGTTTTCGTACATGAAAACTGTCTCATTACCACCAAGACCAGGCATCTACTGATAGGAATACTAGACGAGATACTCCAGACTTGCTCCCATCTGGGGATCACCATAAATTACAACAAATCTCAGTTAGAACTGTCTCAGACATTGGAGTTCATGGGAGCAATTTTAACACAGTGTCAGTGACAGCTTCTCTTCCTCTGCCAAGAATACAGACTATCAAATTCCAGGTCAGAAAGATGATTCACAATTCCACAATCTCAGCCCAGTTGATCCTACAAGCCTTGTGATCAATGTCTGTGGCTGTAGTTCTACTTCCCCTAGCAAGATTTTACGTGAGATTTCTTCAATGGATGTTAGTGACGCAATGGTCTATTCTTTATCAGCACATGTCTGCCTAGATAGGAATTACTCAGGCATGTAAAAGATACTTTTGTTGGTGGATTCACTCAGATCAGGTTCTACAAAGCTGTCCCTTCATTCTCCCTCTGCCCAAGGCCATAGTGACCATGGACGCTTCCCAGATTGGGGGGGGGGGGGTCGGCACTACCTGGGGAAAACAGTTCAAGGCACTTGGTCCTCCAAAGAGGCCAGCATGCATATCAATGTATGTAAATGAGAGTGGTGCTCTTAGTGTTGCAGCCCTTCCCAGACTCCCTCCCTCCCTCCCTTTCGGGACAATTGTTATTCAGACAGACAATATGTCAGTGGTTTGGTACATCAATAAACAAGAAGGAACTGGTCTTACCCCATGTATCGAGAAGCTCTCAGATTGTGGCAATAGGTGACCTCATCCAACTGATTTCTGACAGTAATGCACATTCTGGGGAAATCCAGTGTGATAGCAGACAAATTGAGCAGTCAGTTCTACTACCTCACGAGTGGTCTCTCAGCAAGAGAGTGGTGGAAATGATTTTTCACCAATGGGGCCATCCTAGTTGCGACCTCTTTGCATATGTTCTAAACAGCAAGTACAGCAGCTTCTTTGCCCTAATCCCCCAACTGGGAGAATAACCAAGAGATACTGTACTACACAATTGGCCACCCGATCTCCTCTACACGTATCCCCCAACTCTCTTGATCTTCAAATTTCTGCAGAAAGCTTTCTGGCTGTGGATCAAAGTCATCCTCATTGCACCTTCTGGCCTCAACAGATTTGGTTCCCCTTTCTTTGACCTCAACTATTTTACCTCCCTTGGATTCTGGATCAAATTCCAGACCTCCTGTCTCACCTGACAGATATAACTCACCTGGATATTTCAAACCTAAAGCTGACAGCATAGTTTCTCCACTTCCATTAATAGCAAGACAATATATGCCTCTTCCCTGGTCTATCATATACTTTTATTTTCCCACAAAGCTTCCACAAGAAAACTTTACAGAAGTAAATGGAAAAGATTTGTCTTTGGGCACATCAGAAACATGCTGACCCATTTTCAGCTCATGTACATAGTGTCCTTGAATATTTGGCAACAATTTTCAATGAAGGAGTTAGCTTGTCAACCATTAGAGTTAAATTAGCTGCCATCTCTAATTTTCATATAGGATTTAAAAACTCCACCCTGGCTTCATATAAACTTTATAAGGCCTTCTTGAAAGGTACCCTTCTTTTGAGACCTCCTTATAAGGATCCAACTCTTCCATGGGACCTACATTTAGTATTGCAGACCTTAATTCATTCCCCTTTTGAACCAGCAGCAAAATGTAATCTAAAGTTTCTGACCTGGAAGATTATATCTTTGGTAGCCATCATCTTTGCTAGAAGGATGTCAGAACTCCATGTATTGTCATCTAAACCTCCCTACTTGATGTTTCAAAGGTACAGGGTGGTATAACAAACCAATCCTTCTTTCCTTGCTAAGGTGTTGTCAGAATACAACATCAACCAATCCATTAATCTGCCAGTTTTCTTCCCAAATTCTACAAACAAATGTGACTATATGTTGCATTTATTGGACATTCACAGACAATTATGATTCTGCTTACACAGAACATGGAAATCGGAAAAACAGATCAATTATTAGTCTCTTTTTTGCAGACTCCAAATTGGGTAAGTCAGTTGCAAAAGTAACTTTGACCAGACGCCTGACGGATTGGATATCATTTACCTACAATAAGTTGGGTCTGCCCTTACCAAAACCTTTGAGATTCCATTCAACCAGGTCCATGGCAACTTCTTTAGTTTCTATCTAGGGCTTCCATGGACAACATATGTGTGGTTACAACTTGGACTAATCCATCCATCCATCCATCCTCAACCCCTTTTTAATCATCTTGAACCAAAGTTTACAAAGTTGGGTGGTTAGCCCTACCACAGTATTTCATCCGTACCACTCATTCACACCTACAGGAAATTTAGTGTCCAGTCCACCTACTGCATGTCTTTTGAGTGTAGGAAGAAACCGGAGCACCAGGAGGAAACCCACAGGACAGCAGGGAAGGACATGGAGACTCTGCACATAAGGCACCCCAGCCAAGAATTGAACTGGAGAATCTCTTGTTGTGAGGCAACAATGCTAACCCACTGCACCACCTCGGCCGCCATCCTCATACCTTTATTACTCATATAATTTGTATTTGGTCTTGAGGAAAAGAGCAGCCTTTGGCTCAACTGGTTTCAGGAATATTCTTCCATAGAGTCCACCAGGGATTAGCTGGAGACTCTGTCCCAGCTATTGAGGAAGGAATGACAATTAACATCAGATAAAGAAGGTATGTACTTACCATAATGTTCCATCTGTATTATCCATTTTCATTCTCCCTCAACTCCTTCCCACCAACTCCTGACCTTTTTAACTAATGACATCTGGAAGAACAAGAGCTTATAAGGATACCACTGTTCCTTAAGTTGAGTTCCAGATAATGGCTTCTTCTACCAGGATAATATTTCTTAGATTATGTAAACCAGCAAACAAGATCTGAGGTATGTTAGGGGATAGTACATTATGGGTAAGGGAGGAGCTTGAGAGTTTTCTAGTGGCCATGAGCTAAATTAATGGCCGAGTCAGATCCACACCCAACTGTTGAGGAGGAATGAGAATGGATAACACAGGTGGAACATTATGGTGAGTACATAACTTCTTTATTCTGCAGGTCCAGAGAGTATAACCCGTTATGTTCTTATTGTAAAAAACAAACAGTAGATACTTCAGATGACCGATATCTAGCTTCCTGTTGTGTGTACAGTCATATATTTTCCAGAAGCCTGGAATGAACCTCATTTCCTTTGCTCTTTTATGAATAAGAAAGAATGACTAAAGTATTTTGTTTCTGAACTACTAAGACACTGACTATAAACCTGTTTTGCACTGCAAAATGAGTGCAGTTTATGAACATTGGAATGAGGATTAACAGTTAAACAGAAGGAGATAGGCTAAGAAGACTCTGGGCCACTTCACTATTTCCAAAGCCTACGTAATGGACTACTCTCAGGGAAGAAGTAATGCATAGCTACCCAGCATCATTTAATCATTGTTGGCTGTTGCTGCATAAGCACATACTGTTATTATTTCTTTCAGCCACAACAGTGAGATAACATTTTAGTAAGAGACTGCAGATGAGGTAAGCTTACTCAAAAAGCAAAACTTCATATACTCTTCTTTCAAAAGTTTTTAACACAACAATAGCAGCATATATTAAAAATAATTACTTTAAAATAATCAGATTCTAATAAAAAAATAAATATATGAAACTAACTTCTTTACAATGAAGACTGTATAGACACTGTAAGAATGAGACTGAAGGGTGAAAATGCTTTAGAGTAGAGGTGAGGGTCAGCAGTGCATATACATAGGACCAGCAGTGCTTACTGATGCCCTTCCATGTCACCGTTGTAGCACTCTTTACATAAGAGATCTCCTGCCAAGGATAGCCCAACGTCTGGCCAGTATACCAAAGCCTTTAGATTTTATAGGTGCAGCATGTCACATGTATGCTTCCCACATAAGGCATAGGGCATAAAGGTGACACTTGGAAGCAAGCACTCAGAACTTCCTTGCAGACGGTCTGAACACCATTATCAAATGTCAGACAGAAAGCCCTTCTGTTGTGCTGGTGAACAAGCTGTCTACAGGTAAGTGCTCCATTGAGGATTCTTCTCTACCTTTCTTTTTTCATTACTGTAGTGTACTTGTGTTCATGTTATCCAAGAAGGGAAAATGCCAGTGTGGGAGGCAGATTCCCAGAAAATATACTCGCAACCAATGTCTCTTTTGCTTAAGCACTTCCCATGACCATATGAAGTGTTCCATCAGTCAAACATTTGTCCCTAAGACCCTACATAGTCACTTATCTTCCTTATCCATATACCTTAAGAACTAATGATTAAGCTGTTGATTTGGTGGAATCCTCCTATCCCGAGGGTCAACCATCTGCTAAAAAGAAGGCCAAAAAGACTAGGTCTGATCCAGATGCTGTACAGCCTCCTCTGACATCTCTCTAGAAGCTAGTTAAACCACTGAAGACTATCTAGTGCTTGCCTCAGATTCCTCTGACGTGACCCTGTTGAAGACCAGCATGGATACAAATTCTCGCACATCCTCAGAGGCTTTTCCAAATTCTCTTTTAGACATTGAAGGGGGAACTTTGAATAATTATTTCCTGGGGACTGAGAGGGATGCCTCAGATTTTAGTGAGGGAAGAGATTCCTACTATTATTATCAAATCCCACCAAGGGTCTGAAACACCAAGAGTCCTTTGGGTGGATGTCACACTTGGGAAAAGAAAGAAAACCAAGCACATTAGCCCTGTAGTTAAACACCCCCAACATAAAAAGCAGGAGTTTACTCCGGGTCTGTTCAATGCATTTATGACCTTGAAGCTTCCTCAGAGTGCCATTCCCGGCTCCTCCTTGATCTTCCATTCCTGTTAAGAGGCCTAGGGAATTAGATTCCTTAGATGAGGACTTGGACTCTGGGGAAGAATCCCTAGCTTTCTCCTCTCAGATTAATTCCTCTCTAGACTATGTTTCAGAGAAAGAGGATTCTTTGAACCCAGACTCTCCCTTTAAAGAATTCTCCTTTGTGGATACTATTGCTTGCCTGATGTAGTATTTCAAATGGGATTGCTCCCAGGTCTATGACATTCCAAAAAGGTATTACGATCTTTTACAGATGGCATCTCCTAAGCTGTCCTCCTGTTATGGCAGCAATTTTGGACATCTCTTCTGCTGCTTCTCTGCCTCCTAATTCTGAGCAACTGCCTCTTAAGAAACCTTACAGGTTTTATAAGATGGCTGAGGATGGCAAATTTTGTATGAGTGCCCTTCTGCTGATCTGCCACTGGTTTTGGTTTCCCCTGATAAGATTTCTAAGCTTTTGCCTTCTATTAAGCCTCTTCCTTTGGATAACAACAGTTGAGCTATGGAAAGGTTAGGTAAAAAGTATATACTGCTGCCACCTTGTCCTTTAGGGCCATTAATTACCAAACCCACATGAACAGATATGTTTTGGCTCTTCTTTCACAGGTAGCCTTGGTGGTCTCTGACCTACCTGATTCTGATGTGAAGGCTTCAGCTCTTTCCCTGCTAGGTCCACTTCTCAGGTCACCCATCACTCCATAAAATGCAGCTGATGCATCTTCCAGGGATGCTGCTTTTGGTTCTGTGATGAGACATTATTCTTGGCTATGTCTGCATGCTTTACCTGATGATGTTAAAGCCAAGCTTTTGAATGCCCCTCTGGATAACAAAAATCTTTTTCTGTGAAATTTGCTGATCTGTTTATGTCTCTCCAAGGTAAGGGTCAGGCCTTGCAGGAACTCAGATATATTTTTGTCTCCCCATCCCCAAATACTAGAGGAATTACTCTTCTAAGTACACATTTGTCCATAGCCAGACTTGCCCATGTCCCAAGGGTAAGAAGGGGTTTAGGCATATTCCCTCTGATAAATTGACTCAGACTTCTTTGACTCAGAAACCTACTTTTCAGGACAATTGTGTCTCCAACTGACACTTGGCCTCCTTTTCCCCCTCACCCAGGTCCCCCAGTATCTCCACCTTTCTCTCCCCCTTCCAAATTGGCATCAGGTCACCTCAGACTCTCGGGTGCTGTCTATCATTTGTCAGGGGTATTTCATGGTGTGGAAATCACTTTCCCCCTTTTCAGGTATTCCACAACCTCCTCTGGAACAGTTTTATCATTTCCCAGAGGTTTTGCTGTCCCTTTTGGATCAGGGCACCATTCAGCCTGTCCCACCCTCCTATGTAGAAAAGTTTTTTTTTTCCAGAATGTTTCTGGTTCCTTGGAAGGAGGGTACCTGAAGACCAATTCTGAATCTTTTTCTACTCAACATCTTTATCAAGGTTCCTTCTTTCTAGATGCTGTCACTTTAACTCTGTTTCCTCTTCTTCATTTTCCCAGGCCTTCTTGTTTTCTGTGGACTTCAAGGATGCATACTTTCACATCCCCATTCACCCTTTGTTCAGATATTTTTATATTTCTGTGTTTCTTCCTCTCATTTTAGTTCTCTGCTTTGCCCTTTGGTCTCTCTACTGCCCCAAGTGTATTCAACAAATGACTCTCACCCCTGTCATTTATTTTTGCAGGTTTCAAGGGATACACATTTTCCCCTATCTAGATGACCAACTCATTCAGGCTCCTTCTCCCAGACGTCTGTTGTGGGATCTCCATTTGACCAGTTGTCTTTTCCAAATTCTTGGGTTTACAACATCTCAAGAAATTGATTCTGATGTCATCCTAGGATCATATTATTCCATAATACAGGCTTCAGACTATCCCCATGTTGGCTTCTGTTCATGCTCCCAAGGTTTTATCTCTGACAACCTTCTTCAGTCTCTCCTTCCACTGTCCCCTCTTACATCCAGGGAATTTCTCAGGGTTCTGGGGTTTATGGCCTCACCTATTCTCATGCTTCCTCTTGCCAGGCTTCATATGAGGAAGCTACAGTGGTACCTCAAATCAGTGTGGCTTCGACATTGCCATCCGCTGGAGTCCTATGTTACCTTACTTCTTTATCTGAAACTCGAGCGTCAGTACTGGTTTTGAGAACTCTTAATCTGGAACTTCCCTTTTAGGCTCCAATTCCTTCTCAGAAACTGTTCACGGACACCACAGATTTGGGGTGGGAGGACTTCTTGTGGCCCTCTAAAGGTCCAGGGTATCTAGTCTTCTCATCAGAGGTGAGATCATATAAATGTTAAACAGATAAGAGCTCTGCTTCTGGATCTGCAAGCTTTTCTTTCCTTTTTCCACCCTGGCCCCATCAGCTGAAGAATCATCTCAACTCTTCCTGTCTATGTTCCTGCTCTATAACCTAACCTCTTCACTCTCCTTATATGATTACTAAACTCCTATGTCTTTTGCTACTAGTCACTGATGATATTTTCTCCATATTTATTTTTATCTTCACTTGTTGATTCTGGTACAATAATACTGATCTCTGTTTATACAAATCTGATTGAATTCATTGAGTTCTGCTGTAATGTATATTTTCTGTATATATTGCTGTAATCAAACAAACTAGATTCCTGCTTTTATGTATATATTCTGTATATGTTACTATATTTACTATCTGTAACACTGTTTCTGCTTCTGTACTAATTAATGTTTATATTTTTTCTGTATCTCATTGGAGCTTTTCTCCCCGGACCTCCACTGAAAATGGGCTCTTTTAGGCCCAGTGGACTTATCCCAGTAAACAAATGCAATAAATAAATAAATAAAATAAATACTACCACTGTGATGTGGTATGTCAACAAACAGGGAGGTATGAGGTCCTGTCTCCTTTGCACATTAGCTGTTCTGGCATGGGATCTAGTTTTCAGGTATTAAGACACTCTTCAAGTGGTTTACATTTGTTCAGAGCACAATCTAGTGGCAGACTCTTTGGGTAGATCCAGAACACAGGCTTCCAAATGGATGCTTCACAGATGTGTTTCTGGACATAGTCCATCAGTGGGGTATTCTTTCGGTGATCTTTTTGTCTTTTGTCAGTACAGACAGCAACCTCTATTCTGTCTGAGAGTAGCAAGTCCTCTGACTTGGAAAGTGGATGCCCTGTCTTTTCCTTGGGATAGAGTGTCCAAGATACCTTTCATCCCCCCTCTTCTGTTACCATTAGTTCTGCAGGACTGTCCCAAAATCTTGCTGGTAATTCCCTTTTTGCCCAGACAGCACTGGTTCCCCCTTCTCTTTAACTTGGCCACAGGCAACCACCACAAGTTACCTCACCAGGCAGATATTCTCATACAAGACAAGTATCTCTTATTCATCTTCACCTGTCCACTCTTCAAATGGCACTGTGGGTGGTAGGGTCTTGATTCCTTTTAGGCATCTCTTTTCTGAGGATGTACTCCAGGTTCTGCAGGAGCCCAGGAAACCCACTACCACAAATCATATGTGTCTAAATGGAAAAAATTGTATGTCTGGTGCTTCTCTCACCATCAGGATCCCCTATTGGCAGGGGTACCTCTGGTTCTCTCTTATTTGTGTGATTTACTCCATGCTGGGTTGGCATATTTTTCAACGTTCACCTTTCTTCAATTTCAGCTTGTCTGCCCTTGAATCCTCCTTTAGCCTCACTGTTTTAGGTCAAGCAGTTTCTTAAAGGAGTCCTTAATATCAGGCCTCCCAGGAATCCTATTGCACATTTTTGAGACCACAATTTTCTACTGGAAAAATTGACTCCATCTCCTTTTGAACCTGCTAGGTCAGCTTCCTTGCAATATTGTACTTAGAAAACTGTTCTTCTGTTGGCTCTTGCTTCAGGCAAGAGAAGGTCTGAACTACAAGCTGTCATGGCTATTCCTTCTTTTTCAGTTTTTCACAAGAGACAGGGTGTCTCTTAGAACTAATCTTTCTTTTGTGCCCAAGGTGGTTAATGAATTGTCCCTTAATCAATCTATTCATCTTCCATCACCTTCCTTCCTTTTTCCATCTCACCAGTCTGTCAGTAAGAAGCTTCCTCACACTTTGAATCTGAATAGACAGCTCAGGTATTATGTGGATAAAACAAATGCCAGTTCACCAGTCAGAGCAATTTTTTGTTTCTTTTCATCCTAGGACTTTGAGTTTCTTTTCTTCCAAGCAAATCATCTCATTCTGGATTTCTAAGACCATTTTTTTGTTATTCTTTTCATGGCGAGAGTCTTTCCTCATCTGTAAAGGCACATTCTGCTAGGGCAGTTGTCTCCTCTGGTGCCTTTTTCAAAAGTTTAGACACCAATTACAGCCTTGAAGTGGCTACTTGTTTCTCTGCTCATACTTTCACTAAACATTATAAATTGGGATGTTGTTTGCAGGGCCAGGACAGGTTTTGCCAGGGCTATCCTGCATGGCTTTCTGGAGGGTTCTTCTATGCCCTCCTCCTCCCAGGTTTCCTCTTGTGCTTTTGTACTCTCCCTTATGTAAGGAATACTGCAACAGTGATATGGAAGGACACAGTACAGTTGTGTAAAATCTTACCATAACAGTAGATGTTAAGTTGTCTATCTCGCCTTCGTTCTTGCTGGTTGGAATTGGAGCCGATCCTCGTCTCTGACTCGGCCATCTTCAATAGCACAAGAGCTGTTTACTGGCTTGAGGCTACCCCTTATCCCATGATGCCTAGCGATAGCTACCCAGATCTCGTTTGCGCTTCCGCTGTGAGGTGTCGTTTTTCTGGCTCAGGCTCGTATAAAGTTTTTTGTATAACTTTCTTACTCTAGAATTCAACACTTTTAGTGGTTTGTTATTAGCGTTAGTCTTATTTTGTGATAGTTAGTGTTTAGTTGTAGTATCCCTTCTTTTTCTTGTAGAACTTGTTTAACTTAGAGAGTTCTCCCCCACCCCTCCCCCCTACCTCTTCTTGTCAGGTTAGCCGTTTAAGTTAGAGGCTTTCCTTCTACCTTTCTCTCATAGGCTAGCCATTTAAGTTAGAGGCTTTCCTAGTTACATAGACTGTATATTGCTTCTGGTAGTTGTTGTTATAATTGTTGTTTTCCTTCTTTAAGGATGTCAAAGGAATCCAAGGTTTCTGGGTTCAAGAAGTGTGACTCATGCTGTCAGAAAATGTCTGTGACAGATGGGCACATGTCTTCCTTCTATTGTTTAGGCGCTGTGCACCTGCAGGACTCTTGTTCTATCTGCCATGCCTTTAGTCCAGGAGTCCTGCAGATGTGTAAGAATAAGCTTATTCTTAGGGGTCTTTTAAAACCCCAAGATTCACCGGCCAAGAGCTCTCAGCCTGTGAAATCCCCTAAACCCACAAAGCCGTCGGCTCCAAGTTTGCTGCCATCTTCAGTTCAGATTTTACCTTCCACTTCGGTTCCGGCTGGCACCGACAAGACAATCTCCCCATCAGCTCCATCAGAGACTTCGGAGCCATCACAGAGCCACAAGAGGCTGAGGTCCCCTTCACTAGAATCGGTGCATTCGGCTCCTCCTTTACTTCAGAGCGAGCGTAGTCACCGATCCTCTCACTCCTCTCAATCCTCTAGGCTGTCGGATCATGATGTGGAGAAAGTGGTCAGTAGGTTGCTAAAGTCACAGGCACTTGCCAAGATGTCCAGCCCTCCTCAACAGGTGTCGGCTCCATCCACTTCTCTTGATGTTCCTCCTCCGAATCCAATGAGTTTGGAGCCGGAATTCGTTGGGGTTTGAGTAGTGGAACCATCGACTCCGATAACTCTATCTCCTTTGGTTCTGACATCAGCTTGGATCCCCTCAGTGGTGCCGTCCATCGAGGGATCTGGGCGCCGGTGCTCCCTCATCAGCTCCGAGGGGGTGAGTGGCATCGGACCCTTGTCCAACCCCGTTCTCCCTCTCAGAGCTTCGGCTCAGGTGAGCTCAGCTCCATCGGCCTTGGAGCCATCTACCTTGGTGCAGAGAAAGATTCCTATTTCCCCGGAACCAGAGCTTTCCCTGCATTGAGACAGGGATGCCTTCAATGTCATGAGGAGTGTCCTGGCCACTGAGTCAGCTCCACTATCGGTCCCACTGGCTCCGTCCCCTGTAGTGCCTGTGCCAACCTCTGCTCCTCCTCCAGACCCCAAGCGTAGGGAACTGGCACTCCAGGGCACCCCATTTGGTGTTTCTCTTCTTCTGAGGCCTCCCCTGATCATTCAGAGGAGCCCCCTCATAAGAAAAAGTGCAAGAGGAAGCACATTGACTCCCCTGAGTCTGTCACTTGTGATACAGACTTAGATGAATTAGAAGGGTCCCCTAGATCCCCCTCTGAAGATGTTTCCTTCTTGGACATCGTAGAAATGCTTAAGCAGAGGGGGAACTGGAATCCCCTAGCCCCTACCGAGGATGAGTCTGTGTTTCTGAATGCATTCGGTTCCCGACCTTCCACCTCCTGGGTTTCTCCGCCTTTCAATCCACTTATGACAGTGGTGGCTTGAAAGGCTTGGTCAGCTCCAGATACAGTGGAAACAACTCCAAGGAGACCTGGCAAATTCATAACAGCACCCCAGGATATGCAGTTCCTTATCAAAGGTGTTCCTGTTGATGCCATGGTGGTAGCAGCAGCCACCAAAAAAGAGTTAGCAGAGACCTCTTCGTCTGTCCATCCTCCTAACAAGGAGTCTAAGACCATGGACAGATACGAGAAGTGAATGTTCACTTCAGCGACCTTTTCTATGAGGTCACTGAACTACTTATGTCATTTTACCTGACTTCAGAGGGATCTCCTTAAAGAGCTTGGAGATACCCTTCAAGATCCATCAGCTGAGGGGGCTCAAGCTAAAGTAGCTTCCCAGCTGGCAACGCTTAATTCTGTAGTTAACTCCTCCGTGAGGCTCATTTCCTATGCAGCCAATGGTGCGAGTAGAGCTGCAGGTATGGGTGTGGCCCTTAGGAGGCATGCATGGATGCAGCTGTGTAATTTTGCAGAACCCTTTCAAGCATCATTCACCAGCACCCCCTTCAATGGTTCCTTTCTTTTTGGACCACAGGTGAAAGACACTTTGACTAGGTGTGAGCAAGAAGGCAAGACTCTCTCTGCCGTGGGAGTCCATTTTCCACTCCTTCTAGACCATACCCCAAAGGTCAGAAGAGTGGCAAAATGTGGTTTTGAAAATCCCTGGGAGCCTTGCCTGACACACGTAGTGATTTTTCCTCCAGGGGCAGAGGGGGAAACAATAAAAACAGACGCCACCCTTGTGGCAGAGGGGGTCTGCAGAACCAGGGCAACAGAGAATCTTTCTCTGATAAGCCCTTTCAGCGTCTCTGAAGGGTTGCCCAGCTGCTCACCTCTGGAGGCACTCAGGGGAAGACTTTCACTGTACCCAAAAGCCTAGCAAGATTTAACACAAGACAGATGGGTACGGTCCATTATATCTGGAGGTTACAAAATTCCCTTCTGTCAACCCCCCTTACCGTCAAGGAAATCCCTTCCAGATGTTCCACCCAATCTGAAGGACCAAGCAGTAATAAAATTTCAAAACTGCTAGAAAAAAGAGTCATCTAGGAAGTCCCAGCAGACCAGTGCTCGATATATCTTCAGGACGCATACTACCATGTCAAGACGGACAGACGCTCCATGAGATTTCTTCACTTCCGGCTGGGAGCCAGTCATTACCAGTTCAGAGCTCTGCCCTTTGGTCTCACCACAGCCCCCAGGGTATTCACCAAATGTATGGCAGTGGTCACGCCTCACCTGAGACATCGAGGATTCTAGGTGTTTGCATATCTAGATGACGGGCTCCTCACTGCTACTAACAGGCATCCACTTATTCAAGCCACAGACTACACAATCACAATCTGCTCCCAGTTAGGCATTACAATAAACTTCGAAAAATCTGCCTTGTTGCCCTGTCAATCTATCACCTACATAGGTGCAGACTTAGACACAAGGAACATATCCGCAAGGCTACCGCCAGAAAGGGTGTCTACAATTTGTCAGCAAGTACAAATTCTGATGCAGAGCAAAAGAATCCAAGTCAGGTTCATCCTTCAAACTCTGGGTTCCATGGCAACAGCCATTCTTCTAATCCCACTGGCCCATTTTCACATGAGGATCCTTCAGTGGCTTCTGTTCACACAGTGGTCTTTCCAACAGCTGCCCATGTCTCACACGATCATGATTACAGAAGCATGCAAAAGGCACCTTTCCTGGTGGATGGTCTCCCCACTAGTGACTCAGAGCAGACCCTTCATTCAGCCCCCTCCAGTAGCCACAGTGACCACAGATGCCTCCCTGATAGGGTGGGGGAGCATTATCAGGGCAGGACAGTCCAAAGCACTTGGCAGCCTCACAAGTACCATCTGCACATAAACGTCCTAGAAATGAGAGCTGTGCTCCTAGCGTTGCAAGCCCTTCAGGACTCACTTCCTTCTGGGACCATTGCAATTCAGACAGACAAAATGTCAGTGGTGTGGTACATCAACAAGCAGGGCACAACAGGTCCTACCTCCTGTGTCGAGAAGCACTCAGACTGTGGCAGTGGGCGATTTCCTCCCAACATTTTCTGATTTCGACGCACATCCCTGGGAGGTCCATTGTCATAGCAGACAGGCTCAGCAGGGCTATCCTCATGCCTCATGAGTGGTCTCTGAATCAGGAAGTTGCAGATCTTATCTTCCGCAAATGGGGACAGCCTTGTTGCGATCTTTTTGCCACCCCCTTCAACAGCAAATGCAGCAACTAGTTCTCCCTTCTTCCGCTTCCAGGTCACTCACCCAGAGGTGCTGTAGTCCACGATTGGCCTCAGGGACTTCTTTATGTCTTTCCTCTGTTTCCCCTGATTCCAAAACTCATACAGAAAGCAATATTGTTGGGTTGCAAAATTATCCTCATTGCCCCCTACTGTCCTTGACAGATATGGTTTCCATTCCTGCACATTACCTTCTCGATCAGCCTTGGACTCTGGATCCGATTCCAGACCTACTGATTCATCGATCAGGCAGGTTGCATCAATCCCTCCAAACTCTTCAGCTCACAGCTTGGTTGCTCCATTTTCAACCTTAGCCAGGCTTCCCAGCATTTCCCCAGCTGTACATGAGATTATTGTCTCCTCTCACAAGTCCACAACCAGAAAAACTTATGCTAGTAAATGGAAACGTTTTTCTTGTTGGGCAGAGGCTAGGGACATAGATCCCTTTTCAGTTCCAGTCCATGAAATTCTGGAATTCCTAGCACAACTTTTTCATTCCAGGTCCGCTTCGGCTACAATCAGGGTTCAATTGGCAGCCATTTCTAACTTTCATGTTGGTTTGTCAAATTCAAACATTATGTCTCATAAGCTCTGTAAAGCTTTTTTGAGAGGGACCACTCTCCTTAAGCCTCCAGTGAGAGATCCCCCTCCTCCTTGGGAACTTAATTTGGTATTAACTTCCTTAACTCTGCCCCCTTTTGAACCAGCAGTGTCCTGTTTCATTAAGTTTCTATCTTGGAAGACACTCTTTCTGGTAGCTATTACTTCAGCCAGATGCGTCTCTGAACTTCAGGCACTATGTGTTCATCCTCCATGCTTGGTTTTTCATAAGGACAGGGTTGCTCTGAGGACTAATCCTTCATTTCTTCCAAAAGTCTGCTCAGAAAATAATTTAAACCAATCTATAGACCTTCCTGTGTTTTTCCCTAACCACACCAACAAGGCAGAGTACAAATTACACCAATTAGACATTCATAGATAATTGTTACCTACAGTTCTTACCTGCACAGGACTAAGGAAATAAGGAAGTCGGACCAACTATTCCTTTCCTATGCTCTAGGCAAACAAGGTCTCCCAGTTTCCAAGGTGACCTTATCCAGGTGGTTGTCTCACACTATTACTTTCATTTATCAATTAAGGAACAAAGAGTTACCTATCAAACTGAAAGGTCATTCTACTAGGGCCTTGGCCACCTCTGTAGCCTTCCAATCTAGGTTGCCCATGGATTCTATCTGTGCAGCTGCTATGTGGGCAAATCCTCATACCTTTATTTCTCATTACAAGCTAGATATGGTCTCCAGGAACAGAGCTGACTTTGGTTCCACTATTCTGAAGAGTCTGTTCCAATGAGCCACCCAGGACTGTAGGTGCTAGGGACACTGTCCCAACCAGCAAGAACGAAGGCGAGATAGACAACTTAACATAAAGAAGTTATGTACCTACCATAACGTTCCATGTTAGTTGTCTTCATCTCGCCTTTTTTCTTGCGTCCCACCCTCCATCCCCTGTCCTATTGGACCGAGAGGAGTTCTGGTTTCACTGGCTGAGTGTTCTCTGTTTTGTTTCCTCTACTGCCTTAGAGAGTATCACAGGTATACTCAACCTATTTGTTTGGACAGGTTTATTCTCTGGCTATGTCTGGGGTTAGCTATTTCAAACGAGATCTGGATAGCTATCGCTAGGCATCATGGGAAAAGGGGTAGCCTTGAGCCAGTAAACAGCTCTCGAGCTATAGAAGATGGCCGAGTCAGAGCCGAGGATCAGCTCTGATCCCAACCAGCAAGAAAGAAGGCGAGATGAAGACAACTAACATGGAACGTTATGGTAGGTACATAACTTCTTTTTTATACATGACATCAAACTGACAAAGTTGTTCAAGAGAAACAATAGAAGCCTGAACTTGAAATGCCACAGAATGTTGTTGTTGTTGTTGTTCCTTCTGCTTTTCCCGGTTAGGGGTCACCACAGCGGAACTTCGGTCCGCTAATGATTGGCAGTAGATTTTCATGGTGCCGAAGTGGCAGCTCGATGCCCAACCTTCAACGAAGGCACGCCCATTCGCACATGTCTTTTGAACACCACTCGACCATGGGGAGAACATGCAAACTCCACACAGAAGGCGCTCCAGCTGTGAATCGAACGGGAGAACCTCTTGCTATGAGGCAACAATGCTACCGCTGCACCAACTTGGCTTGAAATGTCACAGAATGTAACAATCATATTCTGAACAAATAGTATTACATTGACAATAGACACTCAGTTTAATAACACGGCTTGAGTATAATAACACTATTGTTTTAACTTGTCATAAATGGCATTCACTATATTGAACATCAAGGGGAAGCATGATAATTTTCTCATACAAGTAAATGTGCATAACAAGTCATATAATTGCTTTAACTTAAATTGTGGTTTTGTAACACATCTTGACCATACATAATACTTAAGCTGTTACCAAGGCAACTAATGTTTTATACATGACATCAAACTGACAAAGTTGTTCAAGGGAAACAATAGAAGCCTGAACTAGGAATGTCACAGAATGTAACAATCACATTCTGAACAAATAGTATTAAAATGACAATAATCACTCAGTTTAGCCTTTGCTGATTATACAAAATAGAATGTTGTCATTTAAATCTAAAAACTTTCAGTATATGCCATAAAATGGCAATTTATGGATATGGAAAGGGAATGTGTAGTCATTAATCACAATAAGTGAATTTGTTGTTTTTAATGTATAATTTCACTCATTTTATAATAAGAAATGACAGATTTCAAAATCCTTATGTGTAGGAAATGGAGGGAATAAGGATGTACTGAAAATTAAAATGCACTAACTTTCATCAATGTTTACATAAAACAAACTTGATGCTTTAAGTAAGTTAGCAACAAACAAAGTGATTACTTAAATGCTGGCAAACAATGAAGCATAACTTCTGATATATCCAGTAAAATACATTGTATTATAAACATTAGGTATAAATATTATTACCATCAATTTACATTAAATAGTAAGTTTTGAAAGACTTCATCAATAAGGGTGAATATGTTAAACAACTGTGTGCTATAATCTTTTACTGAGGTTTTATATATGATGCATCCTACTTTACTATGGTTGAATTGCTTGTCAACTATCTTTCATGTAAATATTAATTGCTTATACAATAAGTAGGCATTTATATTGTATTACAATTCTGTCTAATCTACAATAGTACTATATCTGTTCAAAATAATATAAATATTGCTTATTCCTATTACAAATATTCTTCATATGATAATTCAATTTATGGAGCTCAGATGTTCTGGATTGTCAAGGTATGAGTGATAATTTGATGGACTTAGGTTTAGCCATCAGATTTGGAATGATTTGCATTCCATGGCTAGTGTGAATCTTAGTTTTGTTAACATTTATTAATTTAAATTTATTTTACAAAAACATTTTAGTATGCCTAACTAAAACATTACTTTATTGGTAAACACTCAAAGTATAAAACTGATAATTTCCTTTAAAAGCTCAAACATATACTTTATAGTTATTGGAGGAAAATGTTTAATAGTCACAATAAAACAAAAATACATAGTCTAAATAACCTAAGATGGATTTAACTTTATTATCTTTAAATACCAATGGCTTAAACAATCCTAGCAAGAGATCAAATCTACTGAAATATTTAAAACTGAACAAAGCACAAATTGTCTTCCTTCAAGAAACTAATTTCAAAACAAATGACAATTACAAATGAATCCTAAGGAATATATGATATTGGCACAATCCACTTATAAGACAAATACAAAAGGGGTAACAATTTTATGGAAAACAAATGTGATTAACCCAGAAATCATTTATAAGTATGAAGATAAAGAAGGCCTTATGATATTAGTAATAGTTAAATATAATAACAGAATATGGATGCTAGCCAGTCTATACTGGTTCCCAGGCATTGGATTAGGAACTGTTAAAAAACACTTGGATTTAATTTCCAATAATTATAAAGGCAACTTAATATTAGGAGGAAATTTTAACTGTATATTTGATATTTTTGAAACTACAAATAAAAGACTGCTGCGTACATCTGCTGTATCAAAAGCTTTAAACAAGTGGGTAGAATCATTTCATCTTGTAGATACTTTCAAATTTAAAGAAGATAAATCCTTGTTGTTTTCTCATCAAGATTACAGATTTGGTATCCAAACTAGAATATATAAAATATTTGCTTCCCATGACTTACACTCTAAAATCATTAATTTCTCAATCACTCCCTGCCCCTTTTCAGACCACAATTCATTGATACTGAAACTTCAAAATGGGTACAAACCATTAATCTTTAACTCTAGAATTCCAGCATATATAACTAAAATTAAAGAGTTCAAACCTGGCTATTATCTGAATTACAGTTCTTCTTAGATATTAATTACACCACAGAGATAAATAAAATAATGATATGGGACTCATTAAAAGCTTACATATATGGTAAAACCCTAACTTGGTATAAAAAAAACAGAGAATGGGATTCTTTTGTTAGTAAAAGCTGAAAAAAATCAAAATCATTTGGACATGAAAAATACAGTATAAGTATTAAACAATAAATACAAGAAATTCTAGCACATAAAACTAGTTTAGCTTTAGAAAAACTAAAAATTAATACATTGACCACTTCTCCCAAATCCACAAGAATCAAAATACAATCAAAAGCTAATAACATTAAACTTATCTTCCATGAAATAAAGGGGAAAATGTCTTGGATATAGGTGACATTCTTGATGCCTATAGAAATCACTATATGGAACATTTCCAAAAAGAAAATATGCATATTGATCAATTAAATCTAGATGAAAAATGTTCTAATATAAAAAAAATCTGAAAAATTAAAACTAAATCTGCAAACACCCATATCCTACAAAGAAATTACAGATAAAATAAAAGAGGGTAAAATAATAAAGCTCCAGGTATAGATGGCATAATTATGGAAATATATAAACTTTTTCCTTCAAAGATACTATCCCTCTTCCATAAAACTCTATTAGAAATTCAGTCACAAGCTTTAATACCACCCTCTTGGAGAAATTCCTTAATCACACCAATCTTAAAGGAAAACAAATCCCCAAACTTCTGTACCTCATATAGACCTATATCATTATTAAATAATGACTATAAGATATTTATGACAATATTAACTAACAGAATGAAAATACCACTATCCAACCAATAAATAATGATCAAACTGGATTTATGTATCATAGACACACGCATGACAATATTAAAAGGATAATTCCTCTTATAGATTATGTTAATAAAGAAAATAAAGAAACACTCAAAATTGGCTTAGATATAGAGAAAGTCTTTGATTCCCTAAATCGGGACTATTTATTCAAAATTCTGGTGTTATTTGAATTTCCTCCTTCCTTTCTTCATCTGCTAAAGAATATATATGCAAATAATTTAGCGTATGTTAAGCTACGTCCTTTCACCTCTGAATCTATACATATAACAAAGGGTATTAAATAAGGATGTACCAAGTCACCGATTCTATTTGGCTATTGACAGATTCAATATGTAACAATACAAAAATCAAAGGAGTAAATGTTTATGAACAATACAATTCTAAAGTAATGCTCTTTGCTGATGACATATTATTAACATTATCCAATACAAAAGACACATTAGAAGAATTAGATATTTTAATTGACACATTTTACAGGACTTCAGGACTCCATTTCAGTAAATCAAAATCAAAATTTTTATTTTTAAATAAAAAAGAATTGCAGACGAAGGAGAATCACATTAAAGGGAAACAAGAATCTACCTTAAAATATCTAGGAATTGAGTTATGCAAGGATAATAATGAATTAGTCTCAAAAAAACTACAATAATATCATCAATACAATTAAAATCTCTGTGGAAAAGTGGACAAAATAGTATTAACATTTGAAGATAGACTACAGTTAATGTTGTTCTTCTTTCGGCTTTTCCTGGTTAGTTTTCCTGGTTTTTGGTTGCCACAGTGGAACTCTGGTCCACTAATGATTGCCAGTTGATTTTTATGGTGCCGAGGTGCCAGCCCGATGCCCAACCTTCAATGAAGGCATGCCTATTCACGCATGTCTTTCAAACGCCACTCAACCAAATGGTTTTACTACCCAAGATTCTATATATAGCTTTGGCAATACACTGTTACCAGAAAGGAATATACTCAAAGAAATAAACTCATGCCTAATAAAATTTTTATGGTTCCCCAAAAGAAACAGAATAGCTTTAATACATCATATCAGACCATGGAAACAGGGAGGATTAAACATTCCTGATATAGAAACATATATAAAAGCATCAATATCTAAAACAATCTCAGATTGAAAAAGTCAAAATTATTCTGCAAATATGATTTACAAAACACATTTCAAATAGATAAAAACAATTTGCCATGGCACATATTATGTATTAGTATGCAATATAACATAACTAAGCCCACTAAAACTCATATGATTAATTATTACATCGACTCATTTAGGAAAATTATTAATGCAAATATAGATTTAAAAATCTGGTTTGATCTTTTAACACCATTGATAGTTACAAAGAGCTATCCACATAAAATATACAGAGAAATTAATTCCTGGGAACATAAAGGATTTGTTTGTTGGTTTCAGTGTATCAAAGAACTAAAGGTTCTGGATATGCAAACAACAGAAACAACATACAAAATTCCACAACAAGATTGGCTAACATGCAAAGCATTCTGATGTATTCGCAAGATTTATGCAGAATAATTAGTAATTCTTCATTTAAAGAAATACCTAAACTTATGAAATGCCCATATGAAATCATATATAATGATTATGACATGGGAAATGGTATTTCGAAATTTTACAAGATATTGATAAATTATAAAACAACACCCAAATCCTCACATTGGAATTATAAAACAAAAGGACATTCATTACAGCTAACTGAAATTATATCAAATATTTTATTATCAATAAAACATACATCCTTTACACAATACTGGAAAGTTTTTAATTGGAAATGCTTGCACAGAGCATGCTTAACTCCAAATAGAATTATTAAAATTAATTCTTCCACAAAGGTTATATGTTGGAGGTGTGAACAAATACACAATGCAGATTGGAATCACACTTTTTTCGACTGTGTTAAAATTAAGCCATTTTGGAATTTGATTAAAAACTTTTTACAAGCTTTATTTAATGAATTGTTTAACTTATCTAAAGCTCTAGTATTATTAAATGCATATGAAGGTCCTCATTTGAATGGGTCAAATATGTATCTAGTATGGACAATACTTGCAATCTCAAGGAAGCGTATAACAAGAAGATGGAATACAAACACAATACCGACTTTGGAAGACTTCTACAGCCTACTAAAGACCACATCATTGTTGGAAGTTAAAATTAAAGAATTAAGGATTCATACTAAGCCATTTATTAACAATCCATGGAAAAAAGTCTTATCATTGATTGACACTTTACAATAACTGAACAGATACACTCTGACAACTGGATTGTTATACCTGTAAAGTAATTGTATATATTGAGCTCTGTTATAGTGTCAGGCTGATGTAAATAGTGTACATAGTTATTTAAGATGTTATATACAGATACTATGGAATTTATTCAACTGTATTTGAAAAGTAAAATTTTTTTTGAGGAAAAAAAAAGAAGCATCTCTGTATCATAGCTCATAAATGAAATATGGTTTATCACAAAATAATTCTATCTCCTCAGTTAGCTGTTGGTGTAGTACTGCATTTCAAGTAATTTGTGAATTTTTTGAATAATTCATATGGATAACCATGGCAAAATATGCTTTGATTCTTTTCCATTTTTTTCTTATTTTAGGTATTTGATGTCCCAACAATTGAACAGATGGTTTACAAGCTAGTAAGTGATGGACTAAGTCTTTCTGAAGATCCACAAGAATATTTACAGAAGCAGTATGAAGAGTGTGGCTACAAAAACCTTGTGGAAAGAAGCGTTCTTAATTATTTGAAGTATAATAGTTACCATCTTCCTATGTATGCACAACCTGGAATGATATAAATACTTTGGCACATTTTCATTGAATACTTCTGATATTTACTTTCAGTTAACATTATGATATTGTAAGTAAAGGATTAACAAATGTTGGCTAACCAGGGTTACACAACCTTTTTTCTGTCTGCCAGGAATGCATTTATTTTAAAATATTAATATTTGCTAGCTTTAGTGACTGTATACTTATGATGAATGTCTAAGCTTATTTTCTGCTGTTTACAGACATAAAGACATACAAGACAACTCCATTGTCAGCAGTATGAGGGGTGAAACGTTTCACATTAATTAAATTGTTATGTTCTTGCATGCATCTTGAAAATGTGCATTTTCTGGGTAGCATCTGATAAAGAAGTATGACTTTATTAAATTCATTAATGATGTAGTTTTTAGGTGAGAAATGTTAGTCATTTCTGAAAGTGGGCCACATAAACCAGAAAACTGCATCTTACTTGGACATAGATATTGTATATATGAACTACGCTAAGTTGAATACAGTATGTGGAATACAACTGTAGACCTCAAGTAATATTCTCTGTATTATTTGGATATTTATGCTTTCCACAGCAGAGGGGTTCATTAATACTAGGTGTTCTTTGAAACAAGTTGTAATGTTATGTCTTCCTATTTGTTCTTGTTTTTGTAACTAGCTCATGGCTGAAAAGGGATCATTGCAGTCCAGTATAACTATCTGCTTTAATTAAATATATACAAACAGAGAGATACATATATCAATAAATAAAAGTGTTGACAATTAGATATTAGTTTTTGGCCTTCTTCACTGCATACATCTGTCTTTAGGAATCACACACACGAACACACTACAGACTAAAATTCACTTCTAACTGTAACATAGAAGATCTGGAGATTGATCTAATGGAATCTGATTCTTTCTGCATATTCCAGTATTTGTTGTAGTTGTGTTATACCACAAGCAAAAACAATTGTTTAACATGAAAAATGACCTTTCAGTTATCCACCATAGAGTTTTAGGATTCTATATTTCTGTTTCAATGTATACAACCCTCCTGCAGCAAAATTCCCTGGAATAGTCACTTCTTTGTTGAAGTTCTTTTTGTCACAGCCAGTGTGAACTAAGTGCATTGATCTTATTTAGAAAACTAGACTGACATGGAAGCTGTGAGTGGTAAACAGAATCCAAATGGCATATAGGTGTGTGTGTGTGTGTGTGTGTGTGTGTGTGTGTGTGTGTGTGTGTGTGTGTGTGTGTGTGTGTGTGTGTGTGTGTGTGTTCATGTGAGTGAATGAGTACATGGATGTGTCTGTGTCCATGCGGTGCACATGCGAGAGGGAGAAGTCCATTGATGCCATTACAGACAGAAGACCAGGAACAAGAAGAGTGGCTTTTGAAACACTTGAAAAATTCATTATAATACCCAGTCATCTTAATGATAGCATTTCACATTTCATGACTGTGACACATAAACATGATAATGGAAGAGGGCCAAATGTCCATTACATCTATCCTGGACAGCTGCACCTAGTAATCTTTCTTCCTTATTGGTATTCACCTATCCCAAACTCAAATTAATTGTTTAATAAACTTGCACTCATTTCTCTCCCTAGTATCTCTTTTAAAGCATCATACTATTTTTTCTTAGAAGAAGTATTTCCACAAGTTCAACTTTTTTTAACCAAAAAAAAATCTTTAATGAATTGTCATTTAAGACATAGGCAATCATACATTTATATAAATGAAAACAAACCATATTAACATGCTTTCAGCTGCAAACATTGTATAATATACAGTCATTGTCAGTTGAACATTACATAGCTCATTTAATTCATACCTTCCCTTAAACCTCATTCCTCCCCCCAAAACATTATTCTGCATGTATTCTTCCCACAATTCCCATTTTTACTATGTAATTTGCTTCTTCCATTTTCTAAAGATCCCAGTTCTACAACCAGAATTAAACTCAGCAAGGCCTTACTGTGTCTAGGCAATTCAGAGCCTGTATCACAACTCAAAAAATAATTTCCTTAGTTACACAATTTGTTCATCCAGTATATCTGACAGAGAAGTATGCAGGGAATTTTAAAGTCTACCAACTCATTACACTTCCAAAAATATGTTCCTAATTATCTCTTTCTTCCCTAGTACACCTCCATTTGCAATCTACCTGAAGAAAAATTCTTAGGAGTCTGCTTGGGGTATAAAAATAACTATATAAACACTTTCAAGCAAACATCCGAAATCTTCTAGACTTCATTGCACATTTGGGAACCATACATATATCCTCTCATTGTTTTTTTGTGAATTGCTTATCCAGACTCTGTGTCCAATCCTTTCTAACCTCCTCTGATTGGTTCCTATAGTTATCTTGCAATATTTTATATGCCATACTAACTATCCCTTTTTAATGGTAGTTTCTGTTCTAGATTCAACTAAAGACTCTACCAGTGATGATATTTCACTTAAAAGTCCCCTGTTCTTTTCTCTTTGCCTATACTCTGCTATCAGTCCTTTACAGGAAAGGCAGTCTCTAGCCTGCAGCCCAAATATATTCTTGAACTCTTCCCATTCTGCTACATTTCCTTCTCTTATTATTTGCTCCCAATGGCTAGGTTCCTTTGCCAGTTTTCACCTGTAAATTCCTGCCCCCTCTTGCTTATTCTCTGAACCCCTAATTGCAGTCATCCTTATCACCAGAATCTCCCTTTTCAATTCCCGTATTGGCCTTAGTTCTTAAAATTCTTTCTGTTACTTTCTGAATATAATATTCTGTATGGCTATTGTTATTCTCCTTAAGGATCTGCATCCAAAATGAAACTCTTGCCTTATTTCTTGATCTACCCCCTCATTTCATCATCATCCATTTCCAGTTTAAATTATAGCTTTCTGCTTGTGCTGTGTATAGGAGCATTAACTGTGTAGCTCTGAAATATTACTTCAAATCAAGTAATTCCAAACCTTGTTCTATTGGAAGGATCAGCTTATCCCACTTGACTGCTGCCGTCTTCCCCTCCTAGATAAAATCCTTCAACTCTTTATTAATTGCTATCAACAATTTCTCCTCTAGTTGATAAAAATATGCCTAATCTCTGTATAAAACTAAAGTGACTAAAACACTTTCGCTGCTTATATCTTGCTATCCATATCCATAAAACAGAGCTTCCAGTTTCTCAGTGTTTGTATTATTTGTGTTTAGTCTCTTCCCGCATATCCTTAGATGCCATAACAGAATCCATTTTAACCCATACTCCTAAGTGCTTAATTTTCTCATGTCCTCATAAATATGGGCAGTTCCTGAGTGGGTACATAATTTACAGCTATTTCCTTTCTCTTCATTAATTTTGTATTCTGGAAAATAACTTGAAACAGTCACAGAATGTTCCAACCCACTGAAATGTCCTTTTTTGGTTTCATTAGGTACAAAATAATATCATCTGCAAATAAAGCTAATTTTTCTTGATTACCATATGAATTATATCCTTGAATTTCTGAATCTACCACAAAAATGATATCCTTGAATTTATGAGTCCTTTATATTTTCTTTGCCAATTGTTCTAAATATAGCACAAATAACGAATAGGAAAGAGGACACCCATACCTGGTTCATCTGTTCAAACAGAACTTATCAAAGATGACACCCACTTTAATTTTAACAGTATTATTGTGTCAAGGAATGCAAATGCTTCCGTTGCTCTTACAAATCCACAAGCTCAACTTTAATATTCTACTCCTCTCTCCACAAAATGGCTACATGTGCCTTTTTCTAATTTACTTGCATTTTTGTTTTACATTTCCAGCCTCCATTTTATTTTCTGTCTATGCAGAGTATATAAATCATGCCTTCCTATTGAAAAATTTCCTTAAAGAAGTATATTCTCATGTCTCTCCATATTTCATACTTCACATCTCTCGTGCCATTTTTCATCCCTGAATTCCTCCTGTGCAACCTATGTACCACAGGTGCTCACAATATTCTAATATGCTGTTATTCTGATGAATTAGCATACAAATCTCACCCACTACAACCAATTAATATGTATTGTATGGAGTCTGAATTCTGCACATTGCTCACAGTATTTGATGTGATACAGATCTAACTAGCAGTATGGGGTTTGACTCATAGAGCTGGGTCCAGTTATCACATGAACAGTTGTCCATAAGGATGTTTGGTAAATGTGCACTGTTGCGTTGAGTAATAGCCAAAATATGCTTCACATAGCTACAGATCAGAGTTATAATCACAGGCTTCTTAGGATTTTATCCACCTTAGATTGAGCCGAGTGCCTTTTGTGAAACTTACCAACAGTAATTTAAACTTCACTAGAATTATTTTGGAAATATACACACTCATGCACGTGCACAAACACACACACACACACACACACACACACACACACACACACACACACACACACACACACAAACCTTTTTCAGAATGGGGGTAAAGTTACCAGCACCAAATACCTCCTTAATTTGTGGTATACACCTACCAGTCAGTCAAAACTAATTAAAGAAGAATGTACCTTACTATTTATCCTTAAAATAAGTTAGTATTTAAATATTCAGTCAGTGGCAGTTAACTCAGCAGATACTCTTCCAAGGATCGATACCAAACAGTTCTGTGCAAAGGTAAAATTCATAAACCCCCAAGCTAAGATATAAAACATCAACCACAAGCATTCAAAGTTAAATAAAATGATTTACTGGAAATAAACAGATTTAAGCATTTTGTTTCTCAGTAAGTACACAATCAATAAAAGCACAAGAAATTAAAATAAAGTATTGAAAAAGTCAGAGAATGAGCAGTAAAAGATATTTATCATGTAAACTAAACTATCTGCTTTTGGCTGAAATATATACTGGGCCCTTAGTGATTCTGGCTTCCAATGTCAAAATAGGAGTTACAAATTCCTTACAGGCAATAGTTCTGCAATTTGAGCTCTTTTCCAGTAGAAAATGTAATCATTTATAAAGCTTCTATAACCCCTGTTAATCTGTGCATTAAATTAAGTCTTGATGCATATTAGTCCCTAAACAGGATTTCCTGTGGCTTTGTTTTCTCAGCTACATATACCTGGAGTAGGAGAGAGAGTCCCAATATACTATTGTCCAAATAAGGTATCATTGTCATATAATTTAGTGCAGCAGCTTTCAGGAACATTACACTTGCATTCTAAATTTGTTGACTCTAGAAGCAGAATTTAGTTTCACTTTTTTAATGTATTTCCATAACAGCAAATATTCAGTCATATACAAGTTTACACATTGTATTTTACTTGTTATACTTTATCTTAAAAAGTTAAGTACAGTGCATCATTTTCACTTTTGACTTGAGCAGTTTTCTACACAATAACAGTAGCATTTTCTTCTTTTATAATAGTTCTCCCCAGTCATCATTGCTTACTGCAACATGTAAAATGGCATGTGTATCCCTAGTTTGCTGAACTCACCACACGATCTGCAATCCTGTTTGTCTTTGCCTCAGTTCTTTTGCACTACCCATTATGATTGAATTTAGAGGCATATTTTTGACTTCCTCTGTTTTTTTTCATAGATCTTCCTTAGTCATTAGAATTATCTACAAGTTTGTGACTTTGCACCTTTCTTACATTACCCCATCATTTCCATTCATTAGCCCACACTGCCTACCGTCTGAGATTCCACCAGACTACATACTCTGTCTCTGAGCACTGCTGCAATTTTTGTGATATACATATGTCAAGATGGGATGCTTTGTGAAAGTGTTTAAATGAACACACAAACCAGTTGATGTAGGTGGAAATGTTTTTTTTTCCTGCTCTCAAAAAAAAAATATATATATATATAATTTATTTTTATTTAACATTTTGTTGACCGGGAAAGTCCAACTAGGTTCCACAGAGCCTGTTTTCAGCAGAGGCCCGGGGAGAAATGCTCCAGACACATGTCATTAGAATGTGGGAGGAAACTGGAGTACTCGAAGGAAACCCACGCGAATGCAGGGAGAACATGCAAACTCCGCACAGAAGGCACCCCAGCTGAGAATTGAACCCGAGAACCTCTTGCTGTGAGGTGACAACATTAACCACTGCACCACTGCGCCGCCCCATGGCAATATACAGTGTATATGCACAAAACTTCTTGGTGTTCAGTCTCCCAAGCTCAAATGCATTAAGGGTAAGAAGCCTGTTTTTCTGACTAGATAGGCCTGATCAATCTACAGTTGATCATATAGACTATCATATTGATCTGGCTTCACCACATCTCCCCTTCCTTGAGGAAAGAATTAATTATCTTAGAATAGAGACATTACACATTTTCCATTCCATTGCCCATTATCAATATTCACATTTAATTTATGTAAAAATAACATTGATTTTGACATGTATGTACATTTGAGAAATACATTTGATAGTTTAGGTCAACTGATACATTTCTCATGAGACATTTAGCACAGAAAACAGCTTTTAAAGCATTTTACAGTGTCATTTAAACAATTTTACTATAGTAGTTTTGGAGATTTACAATAATAGGAATAATACTTGAGCATTAATAAATGCTTTTGAGTTCAGAGTCTGTAATATTTTTTTAAAAGATAGCCATTTGGCTACTTATCTGCCTCTTGAATGGTCATGTCACACCCAATCATAGTTTCGACAGGCTTTGAATATGCAACATGAAATTTGCTAGATTTTGATAATGAGAGTTTAACCTCTCTAGAAAAGTTAGTCTTGTTTGTCATGTCTGTGTCCAATGATTTATGTTCAGATTGCATAATTATTGGAGAACAACATTTGGATGCATTACTACTAATATGATCATTTATGGGTCTCATTTGGGTACATCATGGCTAGGTCCTGTGGCTCTGATTCATCATTTCCTATTCATAATCTCTCATCTCATTTGGTTCTGCAGACAGTAGCATCTGCATTATCAAATTCAGCAATTGCCTCCTTGGAAAGGACCTTAGTCTCATTAGCTTTGACATATATACCCTTGTTTCTGCTCAGGCATGACCTGGATGTGTTCCTTCTTTTTTTCTTTCTGCAGATCCATCATTTTTTTGAGTAACATATAGCCTTTGTTCAGCAGACATTTAAACTGTCACACCTATCATCTCCCATCTTCTTTCCACCTCCAGTTTAAGGCAACTGCTTGGCCTAGTTCCAAAGCAGTTTGAAGACAGAAAAACTTCTGTCATAGAAGTAATTTTATGTTGATTTGACCCTTTTGTCATTTTGTTTGACTGTTTTATAAAGAGTAACAGTTTCTGTTCTAGTACAGGAACATTTTATGGATTTGACAACATTAATTGCACTGGCTTCACACCAACTGCAATGTCTGGAACTAGTCTATAAAACTTTAACACATACATTGATCTGGTTGACTAAGAGTTTTCTTGATTGTTTGTACTGCTTTCTGCAGCACCAGTTTCTTGGGAATGAAGACTTGACATAACATGGACAAACCCAATTTTATATATCCACAAGTCAAGCTCCACACATTAATAAATAAATAACATTTTTTGATTTACATGTAAATCTCCCTGGGACCTGAACTACTGTTTTCCCTACCAATATTTCACCACTATCAGTAAATAAATAAATATAAGCTGTCGTATAGTTTTTTTGTGTCTTGTCACATACATAATCTTGTTCTATATTATTTATTTTTCTCAATTCAGCTTTAGCTATACAAAATAGTACAGATTCCAACACTATAAGAAATATAGTTAGAAGGAACTGGGGAATTCTTAAGGGAAATAGAGAAATTGCAGAGAAAATAGGAAATGAACCTAGGTTTCTACAAAAAAGGGCCAGAAATTTTAAAGATTTTTTGTCAAAGTAAACTTAATAAGGTTAAATAAGTTGATATAAGGAAAGGGATGGTTAAGTGCTATAATTGCAATTGCTGCCAATATTTATTTACTGATAGTGGTGAAATATTGGTAGGGAAAACAGTAGTTAAGGTCCCAGGGAGGTTTACATGCAAATCAAACAATGTTATTTATTTATTAATGTGTTTAGAATGTAGATCATTTTATGTGGGGAGAACAAAAAAAAAACTATACAAAAGAATTTATGAGCACAATTGTGCTATTATTAATGGGGATACAAAAAATGCTATGAGCAAACATTATACTGACAAGAAATGCAAAAATCAATTTCAAATGTATAGTTCTGGACATAGTGCACCCTAATGTTAAGATAGTAAATGTGGAAGAAGAATTAGGTTGGTTGGAATTTTGTTGGCAGGTCAGATTAAATGCCTGTTTCCTTCCAGGATTAAATAATAGGGAAGAATTTAAAATGTATTTGAAAAGGAAGGGGTTGAAACATTAGAAAAGTTTTTATAGGTATAGTGTTATATTTTATGTCATTATGTTTTTAAATTTTTAATTGATGCTTTCAAATGATGATTAATGAAGTATTTAAAGTGTGTATTTTTATGATAAAGCTATTAGTCTGAAGAAGTCTCTAGCACGAGAGATGAAAGCGCTTACTACTGGCTTGGATTGTACTACTGGCTTGGATTGTATTAAATCTCGAACTTGAAATTCTTCTTGCTGACACAGCGTTTTGTTTTTTATTCTGTTTTTGAGTTATTTGCTTGCTGCTGCCTTTGGATTATTTTTCAATTTAATTAATTATTGGCCATGTGATTAATTGCAACTACATAAATCTGAAGATTTGGGTAGGACTTCCTTTTGTTGTTCTGATGAAGTCCCATTTTTTTATTCAGGAGGGATGAAAAACTTTTCAGCTTAAACATGAAGAAATAGTTTTTCTTCAGTCAAAAAAGTATTTTTTTTATCAGTGTGCTCCAGTGGTTCACTGCATTCATTCCTTCAGTACTGGTGCAATTTCTGAGTTTGTTGGGTCTTTGCTGTTTGGTCTTCTGGGTTATTAATGTTCCCAGTTCAATCTTTGGACATTCACTCTTGTGAGTTTTTGTCCTTCTGATGGGGAAACCAGGTTTAACATAATAGATGATCATTTGTTAGTCACTGTTTTGATTGGTTGGTAACTTCTTAGAGAATGTCCATTTTTCTTGAAGTCACACCTTGGTCATGCATGACACTTTGCATGTAGGTAGTCACATCATCTTTAGCATCCAACTTACTTAGGTCAGTCCCTGGATTTCTGGATAGGATATCAGCCAATCGCAGTTGCTTTCCTGGAACATCCACATTTTTTCACTGAAATGTCTAAGTCTCATTACTAGTTTCTGACATATCAGCAGCACTTCATCCAGGTTAGACAAGTTAATGTGATGAACTAGTGATTTCTAGTTTGTTTGTAGATGGAAACAGTCTAGTTCCAGTATGTATCTGTGGAATTGTTGACATACCCATTCTGCTAGGCATCCTTTTTTTTAATTTGTGAATATCTGTACTCTGTTTCAGTCAGCATTTTAGAACAGAAAACAATTGGCTTGAGTTTGCACTTATCAAGTTGCATTAAGGCAACACCCAGTTCATAGCAGCTTGTATCAGCACTAACTATAGCCAGTTTAGTGATATCACACTGTGCAAGCAGTTGTAACGACATCAAGGATCTAACCAGGAATTTACAAGCTGCACACACAGAAGTCATACTGTACCCCCTAAATATTATAGATCATGCCATGGCACAACAGTATACAATAGAGACATACTGTGCCCATATGCCCAAACTCTCACACACCAAAGGTATATGTCATGCAACACATTGTAGTACATGGTAGACATGATGTTTCTGAGATGTGTTTAAGTAGGCAGAAGCCAAAGTAACCAGAGAGAACACATGGACATAGGCAGAATATGTAGCTCCTTACAGAGTTTTCAGTAGTCAAGACTGTATGCTTGTTTACATGGTGGTTATAAAATGTGAAGTAAAATGTCCTTTGTAAGAGTGGGTGTCTGATGTACAACTGAAAAATTGCAGTATAATAAGGTAAATGACAGTAGTGGGAAGGAATCAGAAAGCAGAAAGCATATTAAGGTGAGCTGTGTGCACACTTAACACCCCTCCACCCAAAAGTCACGTTCCTTATCACAAAGTGCACTTTATTTCTTTTATCTAATCCAGACACTGCCACATATAAATAAGACATTGATTGAAGATATCCAACCATGTCTGTAACTAACAATTAAACCTTTGGATAAGGAAAAAAAAATCATTAATTCATCATACCTTTCTTTATTACTTTTCATAATATGCCACTCTTGCCAAACTACTAAGATCCCTATTGCATTATTGTCAATTATGTCTCCTTCCTTAACACAGACTGCCAAAAGGATCAAACTCTGTCTTTGGCTTAAATGTGGGCCATGGCACCCACAGATTTTTATTATACTTATTGAAAAAGTTCACGGTGGTGGCACTAGCTCAATACACTAAGTAAAGTCAGACTGTATGCACCGCAAATGCATATATCTTGCTGCCACACAAATAACACATACTGTGGCTGGGAAGGCTAAGGATACATTCCAGAGCCAGACTGTCTTTACTTCTTCAGCTGTTATTCCTGCTTGAATATTTTGTTTTGGTATGTTGTGTTATCACATCCCTCAGTAATTATTAAGATATGATAAAACAGTTTTCACTGCTTTGCTACAGTGACACAGAGATTTCATGAATGAAGTATACATCTCTGTTTTCATTAGCAGCAAACTCCTTTCCATTTGTAAAATCAGTGAATATCTCCCTCCATCTGCAGCATATTTTATCAAATTATGACACCCTACCTCTCCTCTACAGCAATTAATGATATTTTCAATGATAAATGGTTTCCCCACAATGTAGGCAGAACGTTTCCATTGAATACTCACAAGATCATATTGTAAACCAGCCCCCTATAAACAAATCTTAAACTTGTACACATCCTTCCATATGCATTCCTAGTATAGTTTGTTTCTGGCAGTTGTCTATTCCAAACTCACATTAATCAGATGAATTCATCTTCTCTTAGCAGGTTATATATATATATATATATATATATATATATATATATATATATACACACATCTAAATGTTTTAGTCCTTATACACATACAACTCATATATCATTAAGCTATACCATTTCTAAAGGATAACGAGAAGAAAAAGAGAATTCTCAACTCAGGAGTAAATTTGACTTAAAAACTATGCCTCAGTAGTCAACTGTTACAGCAGGAAAAATTAAGAGACAACCAGTTACCCCCTCTCACCCAATGAAAAGAAAAACAGCCATTGGCAAATCCCAGACCTATGTATTTGTAGAACACCACTTCATTTGCTTGTCCCATGTCCCTGATCAATTTCCCTGGTCTGCACAGAATATCAACTAGGGAACTGTGACAAGGAATTAGATGAGGCGTAAACAAATCCAAAAGAATCAGCACAAATTGTCAATAATTTAAAATATGTTGTAAATGTAACTCTGGAAATTACTTTAAAAGCATCTCACTACAAAGATTACAAGAGCATAAGGCAGCCATATATATATATTACCTTGGGAATATTTTTACTGAGGTCCATGGGCAAAAAAGAAAGAAAGTTCCCTTTTTTATCACAGTTGCAAAATTTTGTTGACAACCTTAAATGATACAATTCCTATAACTTTTACATAGAAGTCCACCAGTATGGACCTGATTCATCTGTTTCCTCATTGTGTGCTGCTGTAAATTGTTGCCAACTCTCATCTTGCATGACAAAATTAAGTCTGAGTTACCACATGACTTTGATTATATTTGTGTCACCTCTGCACTGTCCGTGTAACTCAGTATAATATGATCCTTATAAACTGAACCAATAGACCTGATTAAAGTGTAGATGGCTGGGATCTCACTAAATTCTAGTTCAAAACAAAGGTGGAAGGTGTACCAGTTTAAGATCTTACTTGTAATAAAGCTAGCAGCCCACCAAAATAGCAATGGCAATGCCCCCCTCCGCCTATGGCCAGAACTAAACAAGTGTCAATGCCCACCTCACTTTGTACTTTACAAAACAAAAGCCTTTCACACAGGCAACTAGTTTACTTAGACACCTCACATCCTAAATTTACACTTTTCTCCAACTAAAGAATGTTCTGCTGACTTCTATAACATACAACTTCTACAAAGATTACCCAGGACTGACCAATTGCAAAGTGTGCATTCCGAAACAGATTACTAATGTTATTTTCTCAGTCACTTTGTGTCTGTGAACACAGAATCACTCATTAAAGTCATCATTATGGTGTCCCTGTGCTTTAAACAATTTACGCATATACATTGACTGAATATCCCTCTCGACTCCTGTCTTAATTGGGGCATGCTCTTGATGCTTAATTGCTTAATTCTCCCAACTTGTAGAAGCATGTTCAGCTTGAATAGATCAGTTACTCCAACTTGAAACTCATCCAGCAGCCAGCCTACTAAATGTCAGTTCCTGTGCTCCTCTTCTGGGGTGCATGGCTTGAATTCTGTTCATTCAAAGCATCTGCTTGAGATCAGTTATAGCTTGAATTCCACTCATCTAACAGCTTAAGCAGTGCACATTAAAAGCACTACACTCCTGTACTGGGATGCTGTCTGACTTCTTGAATCTGCTACTGTTCGCTGTGTGTGAGAGTGGGGTGGGGATCTGCTGCTACGCTACTATTGGCTGTGAAGTGGTGTGGAAACTGCTGTTGCTATGCAACTGTTGGTTGAGAGGGGGTAGAACCTCCTGCTTATACAGGTCTGTGGAAAAAAGACATAGGGAGCTTTTTTTCACCTTTTTATTTTTCAGTTTGTGTTATACGTGCAAATGAGTTAAATTGTTTTGATAGCTGTTTTGCTGAGAGGCAGCCCATTTCACCTCTGTTATAATCCGCCACCATAGATAAGAGCATTACATTTGACTAATACAGTTTAGTACAGTAAACAATAAGAGGAGAACAACATTTGTAAATCTTATTTTTGTTTATATTACAGAAGGCAAGAAGTTTTGAAGTGACAGAAAAGAAAAGAGGATAGACTTCACCTACATTTTAAAATAGACTTAAAGAAAGGAGGATATTTACCTACATTTTAAAAAAGACATATTATGACGGTAATGTAAGTGTAGCTCAACATATCTATAGTAATGGCTAATAGTTTGTTGTAAGAATATTTTGTGAGACTTGTTTGTAGTTTTACCCAAGTACCTCAGGTAGGCAGTAACACAGAATCTATCACACAGCAACATATTGCAGATATATTACAGCACATTCCATATAACAACATAGGATCTGATGTTGTCATTTCCATTCATTCCTCAACTACTGGGTCTTGGATGTGACCCCAAATCTGTCTAGGCCACTTTCACTGCATTCACAGATCCAACACTTGAGCTCCTCCCTTAAGCATAATGCCACACCAGCCTAACGTACCTCAGATCTCATTTGCCACCATACCGTTCAGATGTAGATTTCCTACTCTTGAGCCTGAGTGAATTTTTCAATTATAGTTGTAAGTTTACTCCTTTTAAATTGTATATACCGTTCTTTCACTCTCTCCCTTAATGCTGAAAATATTTTGAGTTCTATCCATCAGGCACTTCTTTTCCTTCCCTTTTATTGTTTGGGTACTCACTGAAGTACCATTGTTGGTTCTTTTGCTTCTTTCACTGTAATATTTTCTTTCTTGCTCTCTACAGGGTATTTGTAGGCAGCATTGTGGGTATGTTTTTGCTCTGTACTAAAAAAAAAAAAACAATCTTTTGCTATCCCTGAGTTTAAACTTCCTTTCTCCTCTTCAATTTTGCTTACCATGGAACATAAACTGACAGGTTTTTAAAAATGCACTTCCTGTGGGCATAAGAACCACAGTTTTGATGCCCATAAGAAATGGGTTTACTGTTTGGGCACTGCCCATTTGAAAACAGACTGCTCCATTTGTGCTGGATTCAATTTCAGGGCTCTTACTGACCAGAAAAATAAATTAGTGCTGAAAAGCCTTCTTACCCCTTTCTCTTCCTCTCCAGTGACTGAGGCTCAAACCCCTCCAAGATGTCTAATAAGGGAAGCTTGAATCAGCTCCAAAGGATTAAGACCCTAAGAAGAGTAACCCAGCTCTGATGTTTCAGAGCAAGAGGACTCTTGAAGCCAAAGAATCAGCCCCAGCTCTGGGGGGGTTGGGGATGAATCTGAAGTTATTGCAGACATCCTTGCCTTTAGGTGCTTTAGTGCTAGACAGCTCTAGCTGGGGATCTGAGGGAGTTCAGGGCTCATCGTCACAGGGATCTTCAGCTCCGGTGCTGCCAGCCTCTATTTCTCCTAGATCCTCTTCCTTTGAGGTAATGGAGAGGACTTTCTCCTTGGATCCTGCTTCTCTTCCGCCTTCAGGTTTGAGTTCTTAGCTTCTCACATCTATCCCACCCAGACAACCTGCCCGAACAAGCCTCCAGTCAGTCCCTAGGGACTCCTCTGTCACTTCCAATACTTCACCAGATCATCCCACTGATGAGGTCCATAGGAAGAGGATGTGTAAAAGCAGACACTTGGATTTCCTTCAGGAATCTCTCAAAGAGAACACTGATTTTGATGAAGGGGAAGGGTTCCCCCAAATCTCTACCTGAGGATATGTCCTTTGAAGAAAATACTGTAACTTTTAAAGCAAAAACGTGAATACCCCATTCCCAGGAGAAGTCAGTGTTCCTAGAGGCCTTCAGGTCTGACCCAGTTACAACTTAGGTAACCCCTCCAGCTGATGAGCTAATAGATCTTGTCTCATGCTGTGCATGGAAGGAACCAGATACTGTGGAGCCAATTCCCAAATGACCAGATAGATTTTTCTCACCCCCTAAGGGCACAGCACACTGGACCAAGGGGATTGTATCAGAAGCCACCAAGAAACAGCTGGCAGAGCACATTTGTCCACCCCCTAACAGGAAGTCTGGGGCTTTGGACAGATATGGAAAGCACATCTATCCCTCAGTGACCTTTGCCCTGCAGTCATTTAATTATTTGGCATACTTTAGCAAGTTGCAAAGAAATTTGACAAAGGAGCATTCCAAATCTCTTTCCAGATCCATGTCTGTGGAGAATCAGAATAAGGTTTCTTCACAATTGGCTACCCTTAAGTATATATTTAATGTGTCCATGAGGTTAATTTCCCTTGCTGTAGGGGGTACATCAAGGGAGGTGGGGGCGGGCATAGCCATTGGGAGACATGCCTGGATTGTTTGTGGGATTTTGTGGAGCCATTCAAGTCTTCATTCGTCAGTGGTCAATTTGATATATCTTCTCTGTTTTGCCCAAAGGTGAAGGAAATACTCTCCAGAAATAAGCAGGAAGGACAGACCTTGTCTGCCATTGGGATCTGTTTCTCTGCTCTTCAGAGTCCCTTTTCACAAAATCAGTGAGGAGTTAGGAAAAGGCGGTTTTGTAAGTCCCAAAATCCTTTGCAGGACTCAGGAGGAGATGGTTCTCCCCAGGGCAGAGGGGGGAATTCTTGCAGAAGACCCCATCCTCATGACAGAGGTATCATGCAAAACCAGATTTTCAGGGATTCCTTTTGGACAAACCCTATCAGTGCTCCTGAAAGGTCCAGCTGCTTTTTTCTGGAGATAGTCAACGGTACTTGTCCCTGCACCTAAAGTCCAGGCACCCATCACAACAAATTCCTAGGACCAGAGGATAATATCAATAGGTTATTTCACACCATTTTCCCAAAATCCCCACAGAAAAATTAGAAAGATCCCTGATGTTCCACCCAATCAGAAAGAGACAGCAGCTCCAGAAATAAGAAAGCTGCTAGAAAAAAAGAGTCATCCAAGAATTCCCCCCAGACTAGATAGGATCTGGAATTTATTCAAGATTCTTTTTAGTGCCAAAAAAGACAGGGGACATGAGATGCATTCTGGATCTTAGCAAATTAAATCAGTACATAAGATATTAAAAGTTCTGGATGGTCACATTTCAATCCACTTTGCTCTTGTTGTGAAAGGACAATTGGATGTGCTCGATAGATCTTCAGGAGTCATACCATTACATCAAAATGAACAGGCATTCCAGAAGATATCTGCACTTCTGGCTATGAGACAGTCACTATTAATTCAGAGCACTGCCCTTTGGTCTCACCACAGCCCCCAGGGTGTTTACCAAATGCATGGCAGAGGTAGCAACTCACCTAAGACTGCTAGGATTCTGGGTATTTCCTTATCTATACGAATGTCTCCAGACTGCTCTGACTAGGCATCTATCTCTACAAGCAAGGGACTACTTGCTCCAGTTATGTCACCATCTGGGCAACACAGTCAACTACAACAAGTCACATCTTACTGCTACACACAACCTGGAGTTCATAGTTGCTTGTGTAGATACAGTCAATCAGATTGTGTCTCTTTTCCCAACAAGAGAATAAAGCCTCATACAAAGAGTACAAACTCTCAAATCCCAGATAAAGGTAGGAATTTTGCATCCCTCTCTTCCAGCACGACTAGTCTTGCAAGTCATGGGGTCCATGGCAGCAGTGATAATTCTAGTCCCCTTGGCCAGATATCATATGCGCATTCTACAGTGGACCTTGTTAGTTCAGTGGTTTGTTCTTCAACAGGAACCAAAAGCATACTAGGAAGAACTCAACAAAAACAACACACACAGGATCAAGACCAATGATAGAATCAAGTGCAGCAAATCCAGAGGGCAGACCATGAAATGGCTATGGTATACTCAATCATGGAACACCTACAATAAAAGAAAAAAAATATTCAATACACTAAGCAGTTTTGACCCCTTATTATATACCAGGACTTCTTTAAAGTAACATGGCTTTCGTTCACAATTCCAAGGGCAACACCCCCAATAATACAATTAACCTTCAATATGACACTTGATTAAGTGACAGTAAATAAGCATTCCATATAAAAAATACCGAAGATAAACAAGCAATAAAAATAGGAAAGAATAGTTATAAAAAAGAGAACTATTGTGGATACAAACTAATCTGTGCAATCAAATAGAAATATGATATCTACCACTTTATCAATGATTTAATGCTTTCATTTTCAACCAAAAGGAGAGGGAAATAGACTCATTTAACCCATTAAGTCCCATGACACTGGTCTTAAGTTGTCATTCAAATTCCTTACACTCAAGTCTAATATTCCATGGCCCTCCCCTTGGATCTTGTACTTCAATAATAAAAAAGCTAAATTTATGCCCTTCATTTTTTTGAAAATGCTTCCACAGGGCATTTCTAGGGTCTTGTCTTTTCATGTCCCTTAAATGTTCATAGACATTGTCTTTAAGGTCTGTCTCTGATTTACCAATGTAAAATAGGTGCATTTCTTAGACACAGCAATGTAAACAACTTTCCTAGTATCGCAATTACATCTCCTTGGACATTTTATTTTTACCAAACTCTTTTATCCACACATAGTCCCCTTCCAAAATAATGAGACATGGAGGCACCTACTAAATTTTAACATTCCCTTAAAACAATTGGTAGTTTTCCAAGACCTGACCCCACAAATATCATAATGTTATGATCTCACCTATAAATGAATGTTGGATCCTTCCCTAATCTATCCATGTCCATCCCACAGATGTCAAAATCTTTCCATTTATTTCTCATTATTTCTCTTATTGCTCCTGCAACGTCATTATAAATAACAATAAAAACCCTTATTAAACTTTTGGTTAATATTGGTATTGGCGGTTGCCACTGCACAATCAGAACCCAAAAAGGGCTGATAATATCCATTCATCCTTTTTTCGAAGACCTCATTAAATATTCTTTCTAGAAATTCATGGGGGTATCTCCTATTTATTAACATTAACCTCAGTGTTTCACTTTCCTGAAAAAACATTTCCAATCTACATACAATTCTTGCTAATCTAACTAGTTGCCCCTTGACAAGGGCTTTCTTCTGATGTGGAGAGTGGCAACTATAAAAAGGAGCAATGAATTTGAATACGTAGATTTCCTAAATAAAATGGAGGTACAGGCCAACATGGAAGGACTGTGGCTGACTAAGTTTGCAGATGACTGCAAACTGGGCGCCATAATCGACTCTCCAGCTGACACAAGCATCCTCCAAAAGGGCCTCATAGAAACAGACAACTGGTGCCAGAGCCATGGCCTCAAGCTAAATGCCAAAAAGTGTATAGTCATCCCCTCTGGCAAAAACAAAGTGCCCACAAATTACCACATAGGTGGTAATCCATTAAGTACAGAAGAAGTAATTAGGGACCTGGGGACCCAAGTTGATAGCAATCTCTCATTTAACAACCACGTGGCCAAAGTGGTTAGAAAAGCATTTTATATAGCCCACCTAATCATGAAGGGATTCACATCTAGATCAGGGGAGGTCATTGTGCCTCTTTACTCATCCCTCATCAGGCCCATAATTGAGTACAATGCCCCTTTTGGGATGTACCTTACCAGACACCTGCAGCAACTGGAAAGACCCCAAAAGTACCTCACCAAGAGGATCATAGGGCTCAAACAGATGCCATATGCTGCCCGGTTAAAGAAACTCCAGCTCTACTCAGTGGCATACCGCCTGCTCAGAGGCGATCTGTGCCTGACGTATAAAGCCATGTCCAACCTGGAATTAATAGACATGCTGCACCTCAGAAAATCCAAATCCCATCGAGCTACGCACTCGAGAGACTTGAACCTCAGAACTGAAATAAATAGGACATGCTGGAGGGACAGATTCATAACCCAGAGGCTCCCTTCACTCTGGAATAAAATCCCAGTCCAGGTTAGGCAGAGTCCCTCATTGACTCTCTTCAAGAGGAATCTTGATGAGTGGATGGCAGATCATAGGTTTACCCCGGGTATCACTTCTGTGTCACTGTTAGACAGAGGCACAGTATACTAACCTCGAAAAAGGGCATAGCAAAATTAATTTAAAATGGGTGGTGAAAGCCAAACACACTCTGGCTAGGCTTATAAATGCCCTAGGGCAGATAGCCTAGTATGAACCTATGAACCTATGAACATATCATTTTTTAATATAGTCCACTTCTAGTTCCACATCCAAGTAACAAATTGTATCAATAGATTTGTTCAGGTTAAATCTTTGGATTTGAATAGAGTTGTTTATGTAATTAAAGAATTCCATCAGTCTAAAGTCAGTGTCCCTCCAAAAGATGGCAATATCATCCAAAAAGTGTCCATATAATGTCCCCCCCAGTTCAAACAGCAGTATTTCTGGTAAATATGAACTCCCCCCTCTGGATACTGATATAATTAAAACCCCTTTAGATTCACCACCACTCTAGTGGTTGGAGAGGTTGTTAAGCCAGAGGAAAGGGGCCAGATTGGAAGGACACCCTCACAATTACCAGAGAAATGAACCATGGGTTTCCCCACCACAACAGCGGAAGAAAGGAGGGGGAAGAATGAGGGTTTATTCCAAGAATCATCAGTTATAGTGTCAAACCATAAAGGTGATTTTAAAATCTACAATTTGAGTTCAGTCCCTATTACTGCTGAACATGCCTCTTTATTTGAAAAAGGCATGGCTTTTGTGCCATCTAGAATGGGGGGACTTAGCGCTCACTTTGACTGATTTGAAGTTGCTCACTAGAAAAGTAAACGTTAATGTACTGATAGGTGATTTTGGTTTTGGTGAAAGATATTTTGATAAATTTAGGAGACCTAGCATGTACAACCCCCTTTGCACCCTACTATAATGTTATTTGAAAAATTTAGTGAATGTGATAACAAGAATTTGTTATATGATAGGAAAGTTAGATGTAAAAATGATATTACTAGCACTGAAATGAGATTATTGAAAGAAATTTGTGACAGTAATAAACTGAGATGCATGAAACCCGATAAAGGAGGTGGGCTAGTCATTCTGAACACCAGACTATAATTCTAGAATGGTATCAAAGATATTCTCTGACAAATACGAGGAAGTATCCAGAAACCAAATAAATATAGCCTACTCCAAGACTGATAAAGTTATTTATGATGTACTAATACAGGGAGAAATCACAGAGATTGAATATCATTCTTTTGTGGAATGAATGCCCACACATACCCTCTATTTTTGGAATACTGAAAATACATAAAGATGTACTGGACCCCTTTCACCCAATTGTCGATGCCAAAGGTTCAAAAACCCATGGTATAGCTAGGTTTATTGACTTAAAGCATGTATTCAATAATGAGGGGTATATTTATAAAGATTCATGGGATTTTTTTAAGAAAAATACATAAGGATATTTTTATTGAGCAACTTATTTTGGTAAAGACTGATGTGAAATATCTGTTTTCAGTTAAACTTCATGATTATGGTGTTGATTGGTTTACACACTATTTAAGTCAAAATGACACACTTGACAGCAATACCGTTAAGGTTTTAAGGACCTTTATGGAGATTGTCCTAAGCAATATCTTTATTTGGTTTGAAGGGTCCATTTTTAAACAGAAAACTGGAGTAATGAAGGGGGCTGTGTGTGCCCCCATCTGTGCTAACATTATTTTAGCATACTGGGAACATCACTTTATTTTTAACTCTGGTTTTAAGAATGGTTGGACATTATACAGGCACTTTTTGGATGACATTGCCATCTTTTGGAGGGACACTGAGTTCAGTCTCTACTGAATTCTTAAGATTTACCTTGAACAAATCTTTTGATACCATTTGTTACATGGATGTGGAACTAAAAGTAGACTACATTAATAAATATTTTGTATCTAATTTATTTAGGAAATCTACTTATTCCAACTCGTTGCTCCATTTTGATAGTTGTCACCCTCCACATCAGAAGAAAGCCCTTGTCAAGGGACAATTAGTTAGATTAACAAGAATGTTATCTGGATTGGAAATGTTTTTTTCAGGAAGTGAAAAATTAAGGTTAATGTTAATAAATAGGGAATACCCCAATGAATTTCTAGAAAGAATATTTAATGAGTTCTTTGAAAAAAAAAAGGATTAATGGGTATTATCAGCCCCTTTTGACTTCTGATTGTGTAGTGCCAACTACCGATACCAAAATTAACCAAAGGTTTAACAGGGGGGTTTATTGTTACTTATAATGGCATTGCCGGAGCCATAAGAGAAATAATGAGAAATAATTGGAAAGTTTTTAACTGTGTGAGATGGACATGGATAAATTAGGGAAGGATCCAACAGTCATTTACAGGAGAGATCATAACATTAAGAAATTGTTGGAGTCAGATGGTGGACCCCCAAAAACTACCAGTTGTTTTAAGAGAATGTTAAAATGTGGTAGGTGTCCCCAGTGTCTCTTTATTTTGGAAGGGGACTGTGTGTGAATAAAAGGGTTTGGTAAAATAAAATTTCCAAAGAGATGCAATTGCGATACTAGGGAAGTTGTTTACATTGCTGTATGTAATAAATGCACCTCCTTTTATACTGGTAAAACAAAGAGACCCCTAAAAGATGGGGTCTATGAACATTTAAGGGACATGAAAAGACAAGACACTAGAAATGCCCTGTGGAAACATATCCAAAAAAATGAAGGGTATGAATTTGGCTTTTTTATTATTGAAATACTTGATCAAGATTCAAGGGAAGGGCCTTGGAAGATTAGACTCAAATGTAAGGAACTTGAATGGTAACTTAAGACCAATGCCATGGGGAATTAATGAGTTAAATGAGTCTATATCCCTCTCCTGTTGGTTGAAAATGAAAGCATTAAATTATTAATAAAATGGTAGATATCATGTTTCTATTTGATTGTATGTATTAGTTTGTATTCACAATAGTTCTCTTTTTTTATAACGGTTCTTTCCTATTTCTATTGCTTTTTTATCTTTGGTATTTTTTATTTAGTTTATAATAGAATGTTTATTTACTGTCATTTAATCAAGTGTTATATTGGAGATTAATTATATTATTGGAGGTGCTGCCCTTGGAATCGTGTATATAAGATGGAGTGAATGAAAGTCATGTTACTCTGAAGAAGTCCTGATATCTATATAATAAGGGGACGGAAGTCCTTAGTGTATTAAATAAATGTTTTTTTGCTTTTACAGTAGCACTTCATAATTGAATATACCTTAGCCATTTTATGGTCTACTCTGTGGATTTGCCACACTTGATTCTATCATTGGTTTTGATCCTGTGTACGTTGTTTTTGTTCTATTCTTCAGCAGTCCCTATGCACTCCAGTCAGAATTACACAAGTCTGCAAGGAACGTCTTCTTTGGTGGATCAGTTCACATGAACTCTGTCATGGCTGTCCTTTTTTTTACCTCTCCCAGTAGCCACAGTTGCCATGAACACCTCCCATCTGGGGTAGGGGGGCATTTTTTGGGAAGGACAGTCCAACATACATGGTTCCCACAAGAGGCCAATTCACATATCAATGTCCTGAAGATGAGAACTGTCCTTTTAGTGTTGCAGGTTTTTCAAGATGCTCTCCCCTCTGTGACAATTGCAATCCAGTCAGAAAATATGTCTGTGGTCTGGTACATCAACAAACAGGAAAGACCAGGTCTTATCCTCTTTGGCACAAGGCAATGAGTGTGTGGTGGTGGGTGATCTCTTCCAGTCACTTTCTCATTGCAATGCATATATTGGTGAAATCCAGTGTGCTTGCTGTCAAACTAAGCAGGTCCATTCTGATGCCTCACAAGTGGTCTCTCAATGTCAACGTAGCAAAAATAATTTTCCATCGATGGGTCCAGCCATGTTGCAATCTCTTTGCTTCTTCCCTCACCAACAACTGCAGCAGGTTCTTTGCCCTAATCCTTCCTCTGGGGGAGTGACTGAGAAGTGCTCTTCTTCACAATTGGCCACTTGTACTCCTCTATGCTTATCCCCATTACCTCTACTCCCCAGGTTTCTGCAGAAAACCTACCAATTAAACAGCTCAGTAATCCTCATTACAGCCTTTTGGCTTCATCAAATCTGTTTTCCATTTCTGTGGCTTCATCTTCTGTATCAGCCCTGGGTATTGGACCCCAGGCCGGACCTCCTGTCTCATCTATCTGGGGTAGCTCATCTGAACATAACAGGCCTCAAGTTAACTTCATGGTTTCTCCAGTTACAATGATAGCTAGACAGCCCAGGCTTTCCTCCCCGGTCGACATATCCTCTTATCCTCTCAAAAGGCATCTACTAGGAAGGTTTACAGAAGTAAATGGAAGATATTTTCTGTTTGGGCCCTCCAGAAACATTTGGATTCCTTTTCTGCCTAAATCTCCACAGTCCTAGATTTTTAGCAACCCTTTCCAAAGAGAGGTCTAGCTTCTCTACTATCAAAGTCCAGCTTTCTGGTGAAAATCACACTTCTTTGGCTTCTTCTAAGTTGTACAAAACCTTTCTAAAAGACACCTCTTTACTTAGGCTCACAGTCAAGGACACTACTCCTCCTTGGGCCTTATCTTGAAAGTTTGACCCAAAGTCCATTTGAACCTTCTGCCAAATCAGACTTAAAATTTTTGTCCTGCAAGACCTTTTGCCTAATTGCCATTACATCAGCTAAATGAGTACTTGGTCTTCAGGCCCTTTCGTCCAAGCCTCCGTACCTGATTTTTCATAAGCATAGGGTGTCTTTACATGTTAATCCATGCTTTTTACCTATGGTAGTTTCTGAGTCTAATATTCATCAGGTGATTTACCTTCCAGTTTTCTTCCCCAAATTTTTCACTAAAGGTAAAAATATACTGCATCTTTTGGACGTTCACAGACAACTTTGCTTTTATCTTCATCGAACCAAAGATTTTAGAAAAATCTGGCCAATTGTTTGTCTCCTTTTCTCATAGTAGATTGGGTATGGCAGTTTCCAAAATGACTTTAGCCAAATGGTTGACTGATTGCATATCCTTTGTCTATAAACAGAGAGGTTTATCTTTGCCTAAACCACCTAGAGCACATTCAATGAGGTCTGTGATGACCTCCTCAGCTTTTTGATCAAGAGCTTCAATAGATGACATTTATGCTGCTGCCACTTGCTCCAATACTCATACTTTCATTGCTATTTACAAATTGGATTTGATTTCTAGGAACAAAGCTGCCTTTGGTTCTGCAGTACTCCGAAATATCCTTCCATGAGGACCACCCAAGGTTCATCTAGCTGGGTACTCTGTCCCATCAGTTGAGGAATGAATGAAAATGACAACATCAGCTACAAAAGTTATTTACTTATCATAATGATGAATCTGTGTTGTCCATTTTCTTTCTTCCTCAACTTCCCACCCTCTTAACCCCCTTCCCTTTCTTCCTGGAGGACAACTAAGGGATGTTTCTTGGGAACCCTTAATTCCTTGTTTGAGCTCCAGTTTTATATCTGCTGCTTCTTCTGTATTTATTCTGTATAGAATAAAGTATTATTAAATGGGAGCAGAAAACTCAATCTGAGGTACGTTAGGTTGGTGGGGCATCATGGGTAAGGGAGGAGCTTGAGAGATGCATCTGTGAATCTAGTTAAAGCAGCCAAGCTGGACCTGAGGTCAAATCCAAGACTCATTAGTTGAGAAAGAATGAAAATAGATAAGAGAGATTCATCATTGCAAGTACATAATTTATTTATTTATTTTTGTATTTACATTTGTTAACCGGGTATTGTCTGACTGGGCCAGGAGTCCGTTTTCAGTGGAGACCCGGGAAGAAAAGCTCCAGCAGAGAAATTAGCACAAAATAATACAATATAATAATACAAACGCAGTGAAATTGAGCAGGAATTTAAATAGAGTATAACAAAACAGAAGTTTAAACAAAGAAGTTTAAATAGAGGTACAAAGAGACATATTAACAATTTGCAGTTAGGTATAGAATTTACAATTTAATTAATACAAGAAGATGAAGAGTGAATAGAATGACCAGTAATAACTTACAGTTGTCCAGGTGTGTTTGCAAAGCTGATTTAGTTTTAAGTACAAGGACTAGGTAATTAGCCAGGATTATTGCAGGAGCATAGCCAGTGGTTAGAGAGGTAATCTTTTAGGAGCTGTTTAAATTTATGATTGTCTGTTTTTTTTATGATTTGCTGAGGAAGTACATTCTGGGACTTGGCAATTTTATTAGAATAGAAGGAGTCACTATGTAAGCCATCATCTATTGTAACACCTAGAAGCTTAGTTTGGTTTATTGGTTCAATTTTTGTACGATTAGAGGACTGGATAGAGAGAGGGTGTAGGTTGAGTTTAGCTTTTTATTGCTGAAGACCATTAGCTTAGTTTTGTTTGGGTTTAGTATAAGTTGATGATCAGAGAGTTAATTTTCAATGTCTTGAAAAAAATGTTTGCATTTTTCTTGTAGTTCCTGAGGTGAGGGGCCTGAGCAGATAAGTAAAGCACCATCAGTGTACTGAAGGATAGAGGCTAGTTGAGTGGTGGAATTAAGGTTGTTGGTAAATATGATAAAGAGGAGAGGGCCGAGGGAGGAACCTTGGGGGAATCCAACCAAGATGGGCAGTAGTGGGGAAAGTTTGTTCTCCCATTTAACTGCCTGCCATGGATTAGAAACATAGCTGTGAAACCAAGTCAGGGTGTTGAACCAAGGTTATATGTTCTAGTTTGTTGTATAGTAATTGGTAGGATACAGTGTCAAAAGCTTTAGACATATTGAGGAAGATTGAAAAGACAAGTTAGCCTTCATTTTTGAGGTGGTTAATAGTATTTGTGAAACTTATAAGCACGGTGTTAGTACTATGCTTAGGTTGCATTTATGAACCACCACACCAAGAGCAATCCCAATCACATGGGGAGTTGTAAAGTATATTGTGCATGCATGGACTGTTCACACCCAAACACCATCATGCCATGCCATGTGGGTACACACCATTATATAGTGACAGTGTGGCATATCCCACAAACTTGATGTCAGCTGTTGCACATCATTTGCCTATAGCTGAAAAGTGCATCAACATGAATGGCCTACCATATTACTCTGGACTGCAACCTGTAAAAATGCTATGGCTTCAGAAGGCACTGAAGTTGGCAGGGCTCCCATTTGGTACTCTATGCACTCCAGAATATTTCTCTATCTTATGTATAGAGACCACGGGGACCACATAAGATGGATGCTTTATATAGCCTTACCAGGGTGGTGAATGCTGCAACCAGAAGCGATGTTAGGGTGATGCAAAGGGGGCAGTTGCCCTGAGCAAAAGGTATTAGGGGTTGCTATCAGCAGATGTCAACCAGTTGGAAGTGCAGTACAAGGATTTTTTTTCTGTACTGGCATGAATGCTGGTACAGAAATGAAATACACCTTGTGCTGTCAGGGCTGATGCACTTGCCTCAGCATTCTATGTGTGCTATAAGTTGTAGCAAGCTACAGTAGGAGCACAGACCTAGAAGACTTGGCACTCCTAGGAGAGAGAGAGGTAAAGAGCACCAGACTGAGGAACAAGAAGTTGAGGGGGTACCAAACTGTGGAACTACACTGGGCATAAAATGAGCAGGAGCAGAAAGGGACAATAGACACCTATCTGTAAGACATAAGGAGCATCTTTTCATAGATTCACAGATTCATAGATTGTTACAAGGCTAATGACCTAGAGGGCCTTTCTAAGCCCAGCCAAGTTTTCCAGAAAGAATAATGATGTCCTATATCCAAATAGGGCATTGAAGGACAGGCATTTATAAGCTACTTCTCTCTATAAGGGACATGGAGGACAGGACCTGTGTAAATTTCCTGTTCCCCATCTACTGATCTAGGTTGTGCTTAAACTGGGTAAAAGACAAACAGCTTCACATGGATGGAATGTCTGTTCCATAGGAGGGGGAGTCTCTGCAACACATATCTGTCTCTCCAGCATGTTCTGCTTATGTCACAGACAAAATTCAGGCCCCTAGACCTTGTATTTTTGGTATTATTTTACTTATGAATATGCAGGAGATACATAAGTGCGGAGTTTGCAGATGCCTTGTAAACTAGACATGGATCACCCCTTAGCAATTTATAGGAGACTGAGTAGAGGGAAAGGGCTTTAAGGCATCCTGCATAAGGCAGGTTTGTTATGCACTGTATTCTTTTTGTAAGGAACCTCTGAGGTCACTCTAGTTGATGCATATACCTGGTCAGGTACATACTGAAGGGAGCATATGATTCTTCTGATAAGGGTGGAGTACAGTGGGATAATGTCCTCTTTGAACCTAAATGCCATACCAAAACTTATAAGTTGCACAACATAAAAGGATTTCATAACCACTATGACCACGTGGTGGTCAAAGGTAAGACTACTGTCTACGTGCATACCCAGATCCCTGACCACTGCATCAACTCTTAGGGGCATACTGTCAACATAGTAATTACCAAGGATGATTGACTTCCCAAAGGGTACAATTACATATTTCTTAGCCTTAGTTTAAGACAATGGATTTGCCACCATTTGTTAGTAAGAGAAAGGCCTTCTTGAAGAGTACTAACGTCTGTAGGGGAGTCGATGATAACCCCCCAACTTGCAATCATTCGCAAACTTAGTCAGCCAAAACCTTCAGCATTTGCTTCCATTTCTGAGAAATAGATGCCAAAAAGGAGCAGGCGCAAGCCCTGTGGGACACCACTAGATCCTGGCCTCTTGGTGGAGGCGGTGTCATCTGTTTTGACCTCCTGGGTTCGGTCAGTGAGCAATTTCCAGAGGGTGATAAAAGGGTTTATACCTAAATTACTGAGCTTAACTATAATAAATTGTGTATTTTATCAAAAGCGTTGGCCAGTCGAGGTAAGCTGTGTGCACAGCCTTGCCTTCATCCAATGCTTTGATGACCCTCTCAAAAAAGCCCACCAGATTTAATAGGCATCACCTTCCTTTAACAAAGCTGAACTGTGATGGGTCTAGTGTTTGTCAGTTGCCTATGTTCTCGTTTATCATGTCCATGATGATTCTTTCCAAGGCCTTACATATTAGGCTGGTTAGACTTATGGGCTTGTAGTTACCCAGATCAGTGTTTGGACCTCCTTTATGCAGGGGAATGAATGTAGCCATCTTCCATTCCTTGGGCACAAAACCTGACTGTAGGCTCCAGTTGAAAACTTATTCAACTGGACCACAGAGGTTATATTTCATGCTATTTATTAAGCATCCTGGAATGTTATCAGGTCCCATTGATGTTTTGGCCTTAGAAAGTGAATTAATGACTTGTTCCCTAGTAATGGTTGGGGAGACTGTGGTATGCGAAATTTCCTTTGGACTATCGGGGGAGAGGTAGGTAAAATAGTTGTAATACTATAGCCAGATACTGATGTCATAGCAGAATATTTACCCAAATTATAATTATGTTCTGCTTACTTGTAACACCCACTCTGTCTTGAAGTAAAGCCTGTCTCATAGCATAGTACTTCACTCCTATATGCTGATGCCCATGTTACCACCACTGTATTATCCTGTAGTATGTCACATTGACAGTGAATGTGTTTCCATGCATATTCTGTACAGATAGCCATTTCCAACAAGACATATCCACACAGGCTGCCACCCACACCTTCTATGTGCTCTGCTGTCCTCCAGCATACCACCTACTTTACTCTCCCAGATACTCACTAAGGGTATTGGTAATATCCAAGAAGTCCCCTTTGGGCTCACTTCCTACAATAGCTATGGCTTTTGTACCATACCTTGCCATACTTATTCCCTGTATTACCACTATGTGCCTAGTAAATGTTCTGTGCATCTACAGTTACTGTATCCCTGACAATCGGACGAAGATATGATACTAATGCATATTTTGTTTTTATCTCACTCTCTCTCTCTATCGCTATCTCTCGCTCTCCTTCTTGCTATCCTCCTTTATATTTTCATTTGTTAAATGTTTTATTTCTGTTACTTTGTTAAGCAGCATCAGCCACAGTTGTATCTGGGGTGCGGAAGTTATTCCCACGCTTTCATCCTGCCCTGCCTTTTACTGCTTGGTCTTCATCTGACTCCAGGACTGCCTCTCTGCTGGGTTCCATAGTGGCCTCATCAGAGTTGAGTATTGTTGCACCATCTGGTGACACCACCAGTAGATTCCAGTGTGTAATGCAGCAGGAGTTGGAGAAAGTGATGACAGCACTGGTGGACTGGTGACTGCCCTGATGCTGCCTGATGCTGTCCACTGTGCAGAGAGAAGTGGGGCCAAGAAGTGAGAGCAGTCATGGAGGTGGCTGATCTCTGTCTGGGTGCTACCCTGGGCAGAGTGAAAGGGAGCCATCATCACTTCCTATCCCCCATCACAGGGTTCTCCTCCCTTATGTTTTACCTCCTTCCCCATCACCAATTGTCCTCCCTCTATCTTCCTGTATCTATCCAAAGTGTTCCCCTTTGTGTCAGCAACTCCCCTGTTGATGTTTGCATTGTATGTTTATTTTCCACTGCTGCCATCAATGCATATCCTCTTTCCTTATCTTACCTTCACCCTACATCATCCCCCCACCTTTCTTAAAAATGGGCACCTGTCCCAAAAAACACATTTTTCCCTAACTACTTCAACTCTTTCCTTCACGATGTCCCCCTGTATGTGCCCCTGCTTGCAATTCCCCCTTTCTGGCTTTCCTATATCCCCCATTTCTTACCCATTTATATGAATAAAATTGGTTGGAACTTTGCCGGGAACCACATATAGTTCTCAGTAGTTCTTGCAGAAGTGCAACTTTGCATGTGTGGATAATCATTGTCATGTGCATACAACTGATATTCGAGAAACATATGCCTGCACTGTACACTGCTCTGTTCTTGAGTAGGGCAGTTTGAGCAAGGAGATTATTTAATTAAATGATTATTGTAGCATTAATTGTCTCCTATTAAACTGATAATTAGTTTTGTGCTGAATCAGACTCCACTGTTTAATCACATTTGATATTGTACAGCTGTGTATGGCATGTTTCTGAATCCCATGACTTGATTTTATTTCAAAATGCACAATCCATGGTCGCTTCTTCTAGCAGAATTGGTTTAGACTTGGAGAAGACCTTCATTAGAGTTAAGTGGAAATTTTTTTTATTGTTACTGAAAGCCTTGAAATTTCTGTCTGAATTTATACAATTGCTAGAAAGTATCTGACTTGATTCATACGCCAGGGTCAAATTATTTACATTTCTCTTGCTTTGTTTTGAATGTAGTCAATGTATTTGACAGAACTGTTCCTTCTTACTCTTCTTGTTTGCTTTATGTTTATAGCTCATCATAGTAAGATTTGCTCAAGCCATGGCAGCAGAGGTGGTTTGAGCCAGAGGCAAAGCTTTTTCTTTTTGTAGACAATGGCTTATTTTGAATCTCAGACCCCTAATTGATCGAGATGTTTTATTATGATATGGTTTCTGATTGTAAGAATAAACAAACCAGAACTAGGACACTGAGTTTGAATATTGTCCCTGTAGGGAGTTCAACTTGAATATTTCCATATATGTTGGGTAATGACCTGGCCAACTATCTTAGGATCGTAGGATCATAGAAGGTTACTAGGTTAATGACCCTAGGGCCCTTACAAACCTAGCCAAGTCTTACCCTTATTTCCATGATAGTACCTATCACCCCTGTCCAAGAGGGACATAGGTTGAACCCCTGGGGTGAATTTAGTGTTACCCAGCCAATCGTCCAGATTGTGTTTGAAGAGGGTCAATGAGGTGCTGTGCTTGACATGAAGCGGGGGTCTGTTCCAAAGCTGTGGTAATGTCTGAGAGACAAATCTGTCCCTTCAGCAGGTTCTATTCATGCCACATACAAGGTTAAGGCCATTAGAGTGAGTAACACATGTACCATTTAACTTATGTATATGCAGCATTTCCAATAAAGCAGGGAATGAGGTGCTGTGTTTGACATGAAGAGGGGGTCTGTTCCAAAGCTGTGGTAACCTCTTGGAGACAACTCTGTCCCTCCAGCAGGTTCTATAATTGTCACATACCAGGTTAAGGCCATTAGAGCGAGTAACACGTGTACCATTTAACTTACAGATATGCAGCATTTCCAATAAAGCAGGGTAAAAGATTGCCTTATATGCAAGGCAGAGATCACCTCTGAGTAGTCTGTATAAAACAGAATAATGTGACTGATTTCAGACAATCCTCATAGGACAGATGTTGAAGACCTTGAATTTTCCTTGTGAGAAACCTCTGTGGTCTCACCAATTGCTGCAGGTTCTTGGAAAGGTACATACCAAAAGGGGCATTGCAGTCAATTATTGGCCTGATGAGGGAAGAGTACAGGGAGGTTATAACTTCTTTTTTTCTGGAGGCAATACCCTTAATTATGAGATGAGCAATATAGAATGCCTATCTTAATACTGTGAGACATGGTGATCAAAGGTAAGGTTGCTCTCAACCTGAGTGCCCAGATCTCTCATCACTGAATGAGTACTTAGGGTGGTGTTATTGATGTGGTAGTTAGCAGGAGCATCACTCTTACCAAAAGGGATGATAATACATTTTTTGCATTGAGTTTAAGGCCATGACTTTGGCAGTCATTTGTTTGTGCAAGACCCTCTTGTAGAATGTTGCCATCATTTGGAGATTCTATGATCACTCCCAGTTTGCAGTCATCAGCAAACTTTGTCAGTCACAGACCTTTAGTTTTAACTTGCACTTCTGAAAAATAGATTCCAAACAGTATAGTTCTCAGGACTGATCTCTGTGGAACACCACTGGTTACAAGTCTGCTGTTTGAGGTGGATTCCCCTATTTTGACTATATGGGTTTATATGGGTTCTATCAGTGAGCCAGTTAGTAACCCATCTAATGATATATGGGTTGATACCTAGCTGGGTGAGTTTGTCAATTATGCCTAAGTGGAAAATAGTGTCAAAGGCCTTGACTAAGTCTAGGCAGGCTGTATGCACAGATTTCCCCTCATCAAGAGCCTTGGTGACTGCCTTGAAGAAGTCCACCAGGTTTAATAGGCATGATCTTCCTTTCACAAATCCAAATTGAGTAGGGTCAAATGGTTAGAGGTTACCAATATCTTTGTTGATAAGGTCCATGATGATTCTCTCCATGGCCTTGCAGATAAGGCTAGTCAGGCTAATAGGTCTATAGTTCCTGGAGTCAGTGGAAGCACCACCTTTGTGCAAAGAGATAATGGTGGCCTTTTTCCATTCAGCTAGGACACAGCTAGTGCTCAGACTATGATTGAAAAGACTATCCAAATGGCGTTGCTAATTCTTGTTTGATCCCATGTAGAATGCAGCCTGGGATGTTATCAAGTCCTATGGATGCTGTGTTTTTAACCTTAGAGAGGGTCTTGAAGTACTGTTTGCTGTATCTCTTTTTGAAAACTGCCAAAAACATATATGCAGTGGTATAAAGGAAATATAAGGCATACCTAGCTAGATATAAGGTTTTCCTTCTAGATTTATGTCAAAAAATATGGGCACTCATATATTTATTCTGTTATTGGTCTTGTAGAGTTTTCAAGTTATAACGTGAACCACAAACAAGATTTATGTCCTTTATCTGGGAAAGGAAGCAGCTGTATGCTGCTTGAGACACAATGAAGTACTAGTGCTACCTCTCCTTGACTTCTGTTTTAGGACCATCTGAAAAAGATCGGTATTTCAGATGTCGAGTTATAAGGCCTGGTAGAAAATGTTAATGCTGACTGGAGATTATTGGGAGGCAGGATACAATTTCATCATTTCTGGTTCAGAAGGGATTACTGCATTAGGTTAGCTCCTCTCTTAAATATTACAAGGGTGAATAATAAGTAAAAACTGGCTATGTTAACCCTATAGACTTCACAAATGAGATTTCTCCTATTAATTATTAGGAGAGAAATTATGACCAAAACAAATAACTGAAATAGGTTTTGTCTCAACTTCCAAGACTGATGCACACTGAGTAGCAGCTTAATTTCAACTCTCCCAATGTGAAAACAAAAACTCAGAAAAAAGAGCCAGTGATCTTGTCTTTTTGGGTAAATTTTGGTAACTGGCTAGTGAGTGCACTACCTGGATACCAGCAAAAAAGAAACTCAAAGAACCTGAAAGAAAATCAATCACAAAAGGTGAGGAGAAAACACCGACTGAGAAGAAGTCTGCAGCTGTTCAGCAAAAAGCAGTGCAAGATCCAGCTTTGGTCCAACACATGACTTCCAGTAGTTTAGATAAAAAAATAACTCAAATGTACTCAGAGCTGATTAAAATAACTGAAACACTGAAGGAGTATATTAACTCAAATAACAAAAGGCTGGAAAAAATGTATGAAGCCTTAAACAGATATTCAGATGAGGTGATAAAACTGCAAAAATCAGAGATCAAAATGAAGAAAAAGCTGGCTGAGTATGAGACTGCTCAAGAAGAGAAGTTTCAAAAAAATCATAGAATTAAAGGACAGAGCATGGAGGGAAAACCTGAGATTTTCTACTGTAGCAGAGAAGCTGGAAGGAATAGACTGTGTTCATGAGTTCATAGTTGTGTACTAGGCTAATGGTCCTGGATCCTTTACAAGCCTAGCCCATAGAAGTACCCTGGCATTGTGCCGCTTGATGTTAGTTCCCAGTGCTTCTATCAAGTAGAGCTATTGGAGTGATCCCCAGGATGAACTTATAGGTTCATAGTTAATTTTATGAAAGCACAAATACGCATCTGGATTGGTATTCCACAGCAGGAGTTGTTAATTGAAAGGACACATTATGTGTATGCTCCAAACCTGGCCCTGAGAAAGCAACCTAGACCTTTAATAGTAAAGATGCAATCCTACCAGCAGAAAGAGTTAATTTTGACAAAACTGTGGTAGAAGGACAAAGTACTAAACATGGGAGACAGTAGAGTGCTTGCAGAAAATTATTACTCACTGTACACCAGGCAGAAGAGGAGTAAATTTATTCCATTAATCAGGGAATGTTGAGAATCCAGTGTGAGATTCAGAGATTTTAGAATATTCTTACCTGGAGGGTCAAAATAATTTTTGATGCAGAACATGGTAAGGAGAAATACAAAAGTTTGTCTAACAAAAAGTGAGCTATTAAACAGAAGGAGATTCTGCTTCTTGTTCTTTGGGCAATAAAGCCCATAGAGAGACTGTGCCAGTGAAACCTTTTCCAATGTTTCAAAGGAAAATGCTTGAGAGACAGGAAAAAGCACAAGATTTGACTAGAAGAATCATGTGTACATTGGAAATGAAGTGGAGGCTGGATTTGGAAAATGGAGATCAAGAGGAAGAAAACCAGCAACTCAGAAATTGACAAATAAATGTGTGATTACAAAATATTAATTATATTTGTGAAATATGACATAAGAAAACTTGGAAATAGTAGAATTCTTTGACTTTGTTAAACTTGTAGGGGACTTCAAAGCATATGCCCTATTTCATGTCATTAATGTTTGGAAGAACATTTAGAAGAGGAGAAGAAGAAGGAAAGAGTTAACTGTAAGTAAGATAACATTTTGTTTTTAACAATAGTATTTTTGTTATGTGTGACATAACCTGCATGCTATAAACTAAAGCTTTCTCAGTTATTTTATGTAATGGGAATACTAAAGTAAACAGGTGTCAATTTAAGAAATGTAGACACTGCAATGTCAAAAGAGAAGAAAAGTCTGGACAAAAGAGCATGATACAAGAAAAATGCATATGCATTTTCTTACTCCTGCATAGGGGAATAACTGGATTAAGGCCCTTGGCTTGATCAAGTTTTAAGAGGAAGCAAATAAATAAAAAATGCACTAAATATAATAAAAAGTTTTCCTCTAGCAAATAAATGAGTGCATATAGTAGAGGCAACAGTATATCTGGTCCTCGTGCATCTATGGAGACAATCTGATAAGGTGCAATAAAAACAGAATGTTTCTTCCTTTCAATGGATAGGAGATAATGTTTTCTGAAACAATTCAAGTGCTTTTCTAATCTGGGAGAGGAATAAAGATACGACAAAAACAGACAGCACTCAGTGGAAGTAGAAGCACAGGCTGCACCATACGTCTTAGCATGGATAACCTACTTACAGGATAATCAGTGTTTGTGAGTGTGGCCATCAATCTGGGACAATTGTTCCTATTAAGAGGGTTAAGCTTCCGTATTTGAAAATTTACATAGTCTTGTATGTTATTATTAAGTTAGTAGGTGTTCAGGGGTGTGTTATTTTTTTTATTTATTTTTTTTGAGGGTTTTCACTAAAACAAAACATTTTGTAAGATGTGACATAGGTTCAAATGGACTAGTCTACAAAAACAAGAACAAGTACTTTGACTACACCGCACAAACCCATTCATCATCCAGGAAAAAGGCCCTGCACTACAAAATGTATTACTACCCTACTGTATAGCAAGGGACCTCCGTTTTTGTAACAAATTCTTATTGCTTACAAATTATTATTTATTTATTATTAGTTTGATTATCAGGGAAGTCTACTGGGCCAAGAAGTGCCCATTTTCAGTGGAGGCCTGGGGAGAAAAGCTCCATGAACAATGTAATACAATATTAGATACAAAATGAAGAAATAAAGGTTGCAAAGTGAAATACTATACAATATAGGTTTGCAAAATACGAATAAAGGTTACAAAGTGAAAAAGACAAGAGTTGGATTCATACATACAAATAAGTCAAATGATGTTGCAGGAGACTTGATCTACTCCCAATGCATTGCTAAACTCTGGAATAGTATCCCCATGCAAATAAAACTCTCCGACAAGCTCAGTAGTTTTAAGCCACTGCTTAAACAACATCTTAACCAATCCTGATCCTGTAAATGCTCACCACAGGGTTAAAACTTTTTCACTGTACAATACTGTCCAAATGCTCTCCTTAAACATAATATTCTCAACCTCTTACTGAAATGACAAAACAATTTTTATATATACATAACTGCTGCCTTTACAATCCATTAAGTTGTATGTGAGCTTTCTCTTTAGTATCTTTCACCTCTGTAAAATTTTAGAATGTATATGTATAAATGTAGCTACTGTTTGCGCATAAATGTAAATAAAAATGTTAAGTACTGTCCGCGTATAAATGTAAATAGAAATGCAACTACTCTGTGAACTTAGTAAAATGCAATGTAAGCAAATGGAGATTTTCTTCCCTGGTCTCCGCTGAAAATGGGTATTACCCAGTTGGGCTTTCCCAGTAAAAAAGACAAATAAAATAAAAATAAAATAAATAAGAAACAACTGTACAAAAGACCAACCTGGCATACATTAGTGTATGCATATAACAGAAAAGCTGAAACTAGACATTTAATTTAAGAGAAGGCAGTCACTGAATAATGTATATAATGTTGCTTAGATTATATGACATATAACAATATATGTGATGTATAATGCTTGTATATGTAAACTTGTTAATATGGTCTGATTCTTCTATATAAATGTAAGTTTGCCTATGTCACAAGCGATAAATCAATAAAGGTGTTTAAAAAAACAGGTTTTGTTTCTTAAATACTGGGAACAAACAATGGAGGCCAACATGCATATTCTTTGGGAGTAATTTAAACAAGTTCTTAATGTCGCTAGAGGGACTATCTTTATTGCCTCCCTGTGGTTAACAAATTGAGGACATTCTAATGGTCAACTGTACTACAAACACAAAGACTCAAAGGGCATCTTGTTGATGAAGTCAAGGAATAAGCAAGTGAATAGGTGTCACCTGGTGAGCAAAATTTATAAGAAATTCTGCTGGCAAAATGATCAGTAAGTGAAAGAGTTTCATAGGTTTGGGAAGATCAACTACATCATAAGATTTATCAAAAAATCATGGTGTAAACTTTTGTCTTTTTTTCAAATAAAATGTAACAAAGTCCGTAGAGCAAAACAATGGTGAGGATATCAGCAATTCCAAAATACTCTCTGTCCAAAACAGCGATGACTTCTAAAAACTTCTGTATTGTAAAAATCAGGTTTATTCGCTTTCGCTAGGATAGCTTCTTCAGACCAGATTACAATTAATTCCACAATGCAGACAGTTTATATATTAAAAAAGGCGCCAAAGCTAAAGCAACTTAAAGAAATACACCTTAAAACAACTCTTAAAAAATATCACATATAAATATATACCTATAAAAACAATATACTTCCAATCATATCCTAGTAAATCAATGATTTTTTTTTGGATTTTCATTTGGGAAGTTCCTGCACAAATATGTGTATTTGCCAAATACACTGAATCATGTATTTCCAAGCATGTCTCACAGTGACTCCACAAGTAAGGAGAACATGAATCCACACTCATGGGAAAAATAGTAGCATGCAAACTTTTAACAGGAAGCCACAGTCTTGTTTTAATAGGTTCCAGCCTGAGAAGATTGCAGTGGACCCCGTATTGTTCCTAGTCGATTTCTGGTATTGAAAGGCTTGGTATAAATGCAAGCTAGCACTGCTTTCACTTTGTATGTTAGCAGCCAAAAGGGTCAGAACTATAAAATGTAAATCCCAAATCTCTACTGAATGAAATTATATTAGAAATATAATGGCTGAGATTTATAAAAGTGAACAGGCAGTGGTAGTATCAATGTTGATGTGGTTGGTGGTAGTTATTGTGATCCTATGAACTTTTTATATTTTTTTCTTTTTTTAATGGAAACTCAGCAGCCATTTGGCATTGGGTTTCATAGATACATGCCAATTTTTTTAATAGAAACATTTGGTCCACTTTGGGCCCTGTCCATGGTCCAGTTTTGATACTGCACAATTCACAACTATACATTTCTTTGAGAATGGTGTCCTTATGTATGTGTGTAGCTATCCATATCTGTGTGCATGTTTTTATATATATATATATATATATATATATATATATATATATATATATATATATATACACACACACACTATATATATATATATATATATATGGTTTCACTTCATATTGCCAAAATGCTGAAATACTGAATTTCAGCATTTCGACAGTATAAAGCCGAAACCATCACAACACCGATACTTCACAATCACAAAACCACAACATCAAACACACAGCATACAGCACACAACACACAAACCATAACACTCATACCACAAAATAGTTCAATACAACAAAACACTACACAGACACACACCTACACTACACAAATGCAGGGGGGCAAGCCCCCCCTGCACCCCCACAACCCCCTTCTTATATATACTAACTCCAAGATTGCACAAACAGTAAAAAAAAAAATCACACAGAGCCAACATACACACTCATACCTCCACCTCTCTACCCTAACCCACTCGTACAAGTTGCAAAAACACTCATGCACACTCACTCACCTTAAACTACAGACACCATCCCAGCCAAACACTTCCATAAAATAATGTAAATGCATAAATGCGAATTCAACATAGTCCTATTCATGCTTTTGCACTTTCGTTATTTTGAAATTTCGTCTTCATGGACACAAATTGCTGAAATTCGATATTTCAGCAATTCATGATTATGAAGTGAAACCATATATATATATATATATATATATATATATATATATATATATATATATATATATATATATATATATATCTACTTTAGTAGATCAGATTTAGACAAAAGTGAAATTTAAATATTTGAGATGAGAAAACCAAAAGTTCCAAATAGTGATGTTGTTGTTGGCTTTCGGCTTTTCCCTGTTAGGGGTCGCCACAGCGGAACTCCGGTCCGCTAATGATTGGCAGTAGAGTTTGATGAACACCGAGGTGCCAGCTCGACGATCAACCTTCAACGAAGGCACGCCCATTTACGCATGTCTTTCGAACGCCCACCCAACCACGGGGAGGACATGCAGACTCCACACAGAAGGCACTCCCCACACTCCAGCCGAGAATCGAATGGGAGAACCTCTTGCTGTGAGGCAACAATGCTACCACTGCACCGCTGTGGATAAAAGCTCCAAATAGTGATAATTTACAAAATCTAAACCCATGATACCAAAAAATCAGTTGTAGAAATTAAGCACTACTCCCGGCACCCTATATACAGTTACGCAAAGAAACTGAAAAGCATCTTCCTTATTTGTCTAAAAAGAAACTATTAAGTAAAAACTGTGCAGTGTATTCTGCAGAAATCACTGTTCATCAGAACGTAATTTAAAGGCATGCAACTGTATTTTAATAAACATTCCATTTAACATCATCAAAACTGTTGCAGTAAAGTGCAATGAATCATAATTGCTTTTACGATTTAATAAAAATTCAAACTTATTAACCTCCATAAAACAATCATACCATTATTGCTCTACTTCTAAATTTATCTGTCATTTTATACTTACATATGTAATATTTAAGAATTTTAAAACTCCTTTCAAGTTTTGTATATCTCATAACACAAACTTTCTTTATACCTTTTAATACTTGTTGATAGTGTTAACACCACCTAGAGTGCCGGGGGAGTGTTGTGTAATATCCAACAGAATGTTTAGCTGATACTGAAGTAAGCATGGTTGTTGTTGTTGTCTTTTGGCTTTTCCGGTTAGGGTTCGCCACAGCGGAACTCTGATCCACTAATGATTGGCAGTAGATTTTGACGAACGCTGAGGTGCCAGCTCGACGTTCAACCTTGAACAAAGGGACGCCCATTTATGCATGTCTTTCGAACGCCCACCCAACCGCGGGGAGGACATGCAGACTCCACACAGAAGGCACTCCCCGCACTCCAGCCGAGAATCGAATGGGAGAACCTCTTGCTGTGAGGCAACAACGCTACCGCTGCACCATCGTGGATTGCACTGAAGTGAGCATGGTAATGTATAATAAAACTAGAGTAAAATAACATTTCCACATAATTCGACCTTCCAATCTTTGATTTTGTAAATTATCTCTGTTTGGAACGTTCGGTTTTCTCTTCTCAATTATTTACATTTCGCTGTTGTGATATTGTGGTGGGTCTTACCAGGGTAGTTTACCCCAAATTGATATAAATACTGTAACTATTCCCATTGCAAATAGAACTATTTAAAATAAACAATTTTTAATTTAAACTGCTACTTGAAGGCAGTTAGATAGATGATGTATCGGGCAGGAAAGGCTCCTGAAGGATTTTGTTAATGAAACCAGTTATCCAATAAAGTGGTATATAAGGATAAGAGCTGTAAACTCCCAGTTTGTAGAAGATGTCCAGTCTTGAAGGGGATCCTGGGCCTGGGATATTGGCTGTGGATAAAGTGTTACAGAACAAATAGATAATATAGCAGATACTTGAAGGAATCTAGATATTTTTTCCTACTAAGGGAATCCAGAAAGAGGAGAGACATTAGAAAGTACTTATGGTCTTGATGTACAAGACTGTATAATCCCTTTTGTATTGGACTAAAATAGAAAAAGTACCTTACATATCTTATTTTGCTTAACCTACTTATTTGACAAGAGTCTACACCACAGTTTTGTTTGTACCCTAATAAAATTGCATTTATTTTATTAACTGATGGACTGTGCTGCATTGATAAAAAAAAAAAAGCTGAGCAAACATTCTTTCAAATGTATTTTGCTAGC
>NC_056727.1:469229455-469249455 GCF_019279795.1 Protopterus annectens
GAGGGCAGAGAAAACCCGACTAAAGTTTGACATCCCATAGGAGTATCTAATATTTGCATAATTGTTATCATCATGTAATAAATATTTTGAAACTTGAAATTGGTATGCATTGTGCTGTGTGCCATGACAGAAGGGAATCAGCATAAGAAATAATTTCAGAACATTCTGGCCTTTAGCCCAGTTCAGCATGTTAGTTAAAAGAAGAAGCTGAAAGGCTTCTGTCATATTTTATGGACATTAGTTTTCTGTATGGAGGTCAATTCAGCTCATATTATTCTTCTGGGAGTGCATGTAACAGGAAAAAATAGATTAATATAATTGCAGAAGGATGCCTGCACATCCCACTAACTAGATTTTCTCAGATTAATACAGGAAATGTTCTTCGCTCTTGCACAAATGAATGCATTGTTACATTCAGCCTTTCCATTTTGTCCTGGCTGTCTTCAGACAAACTCTGCTAAAGTACAAAGGTCCATGGAAAATAATATGATGCCCAGTTTCAGTCCTGTTCTGTGTCTAACAAGAGGACACCACATATTAAACATTTATAAATGATAAAATTATAAAGTAAGCTACCTGAAATGGAACTCTTCCCTCAGCTATGTTAGATGTCCAATGTTTTGCCTCATTTATTTGTTTATGTGCTCTGCATGGAAAGGTAATACCTGCACACAGCATGTGCTGCAAAATCACAGTCTGGAGCTGAAAAAAAAAGATTTTATTCAAAGACAACCACTGAAAGTATGATTATTGTGTAAACATATGATATGATTCCCATTGAGTGTTTTATGAGCATGTACTATGCTGTGTCAGAAATATATTATGCAAGCTGTCATATATATTATTGTTTATTATTATGTTGCACCTATCCTCCTTGGTCCTGTTATAAAAAATGTATGTCAATACTTTTTTGAGTTTACCTACTTCACCTCATATTGATGGTTGAAGAATCACAAATAACTTATATATCTTCCTTTGGAAAGAAATATTTGTTTGCAACATGATTAATTTGTTGGAATCAGTTTTATAGAGTGTTAGACTCACATGACAGCTACCCACTGTTGTGAAAGTCCTCCTAAACACTTTTGAATGGGTACCATCTAGATTTTCTTGATTTTACTCTGAAGAGTCAAAGTGGTCCACTCAGAATGGTGTGGCATCCTCAGACTCCAAACAGAGTGTTACAGTACTGTCATAATACTTAAAAATAAAGCCTAGTCTAACTACATGTAGGTTCAAAGCTTGTATTACAAAATCAAATGAATGCAGAATGCAACCTATAATTCAACACAAGCTGCATACCCCATAAAGGGCAATGCATCATATTGTAAAGTATAGTGATAAAGACTAGCCCCGGGATTCAGGAAGCCGTATTTTCCGTGCAGGAGCTCCTACACTGTTCTAACACGGAAAACTGGCAAATATGCAAATCACCTCATTTGCTGGTGAAAACCATGCAAATGAGGTGATACAGTGATTCACCAAGCTGCCAGGTCTCCATGCTAGAACAGTGTCAGTGCAGAAATGTATTCGGAAAATAACTGAGTACATTTCTGCAAGTGACAAAACGGAGGCATAACAGCTCATGAAAAAGCATGTATTATGTACATTAGACATGCCAATTGCCAAATATAAGGCCATTGGCATTAAAAAATTATGAATTATTATGAAAATTAAACTTTTTTTGCCTGTCTTGGCCGTTTAAGCATAGGCAGCAGCGCACAAACGGGATTGTGCCAAAAATAAAAAAAAAAATGTGAAAACTCAATTTTAAGTTAATTCTGCATTTTGCCATTATAGTCAGTGGCATGCAGACTGTAAACAATACCAGAGAGCATTGGTTGTCAAGGGGAAAGTGTCCATTTAATGCAGTAACTAACGACCTACACACTGGGGTATGCAAATGAAGGGAGTTATACTGAATCACATATTTCTTCAAAGTGTCAGCTTGTACCTAACCGTGTAGGTGCAGCAATACAACAATGAAAGTGTAAGAGCTGAATGACTTCATAAGGGTAGGTGTCATGCTTGCTGTAAGCTAATTGGAGCTCTGTGGCCCATGTTTGCCCTTAGCTAAGCATAGCTAAGGAAGTGGGGTGTGTCAGATGTGCCTGAGCAGTGTGTACATAGCCCAAATGGGTGTGCGCACCACGCACTGGGTTTTAAACAAAAAAATAAATAAATAAATAAAAAGAGGAAATGGCAGCACTGTTTACATTTGAGCACTGGGTATGCACGACATGCCTCAGGGCTTAAATAGGGAGGAACTGGGAAGGGGAAACAGCAGTAGGAAGGCAATCAAGGAGAACTAGCATAGCTGGCAGGTGGAATGTATCAGAATCAACCAATTACACATGCAGCAGCCCAGCACACTACTATAAACTATGCAAACACCTTTCAGACTGTTTTTTGGGAAAACAGCAGTAAGAAGGCAATAAAGGAGAACTAGCATAGCTGGCAGGTGAAATGTATCAGAATCAGCCAATTACACATGCAGCAGCCCAGCACACTACTATAAACTATGCAAACACCCTACAGACTGTTTTTTTCTCACAAACTCTACACCATCGGTGTACACAGACGGGGGATTTTTAACTGGCAAAACTAACTAAAAATGTTAGAGGCCGTTTAAGCATAGGCAGCTTTACTCCAGCAATATGTGCTAGAGACTGAGGGTGGTGAGGAGGAGAATACTGACAACTGACCCACAGTGAGGAGGAGGAGGAGAAGAGTGCACAGACCCAGGATAACCTACCAGGGCCTACATGAGCTGGAGATAGTAGAGCACTATAGGGTGGACAGGGACATTCTACAGCAAATCATTGAGCTGTGCTGGCCACACCTCACACACAGAACTAACAGAGGGGAACCCATCCCAGTGGATACCAAGGTATGTGTAGGCTTAAGAATACTAGCTACAGGTACCTTCCAAAGGCCAACTGGGGATATCATGGGGGGTCTCACAGGCATCAGCATCCAGGGAACTCCACCAGTTCCTGGATGCCATGACATCACATGCCAATGAGCACATATATTTCCCCAACACCCATGAGGCATTGACCAGAAGTATGCATCTTTTCCACCATACAGCAGAATATCCTGAGTTAGTTGGTGTTATAGACTGCACGCACATCCACATCAAAGCACCACTCGGCGAGTGAGGTAGGGTCTACATAAACTGCAAAGGCTTCCCCCTCCATCAATTGCCAGGTCATATGCAATGCCCAGGGCATGATCATTCACGTGTGTGCTGGCTGCCCTGGAAGCTATCACGACTCCCACATCTGCCATTGGTCACAGCTGTACCAGGTGTTTGCCGGGGGGGGGGGGGCATCCCATATGGCCATCTAGTGGAGGATGCTGGCTATGCACTGGAACCGTGGTTGATGACACCCATCAGAAACGCACACACCCGCACAAGAACACCATAATGAGGCACACACACAAATCAGGATCATTATAAAGTGTGTGTTTGGGATGCTCAAGTCACAGTTCCGCTGCTTTAATGTATCCAGTGGAGCCTTGCAGTACTCTCCAGCTACATGTACACAAATGTTGATAGTATGTGCCATGCTACACAATATGATCCTGCGGAAATTGCTGCAGCAGGAACAGCAAGGGGCAGGGCCACACAGCCCCCCAACATTGCCAAGGCCAGCAATGGCACAGAGGGATTCGGAAGAGGAACATCCTGAGCCTGCTCCTGTAGGCAGAAAGAGGCATGCCTAGTATGCCCATGCCTTGGCAACGAGGCAATGCATAGCACACACACACTGACACTGTAGGGACCCAGGGACTAATACCTCTCTCCAACTCGCACATACAGTAAAAGGAATGCCGAACATGACACTACCTGTGCTTTACCATGTAGAAGGAGTGTACTACATGCATCCAACATAGACAGCCCTCCAGCACCATCCTCAATACTGGCCCAGCAACAAGGTAAGTCACCCTTCCTATCAATTACTGAATAGAGTAGTATGTTCTCATAGTTGTATTCCTATCAATTACTGAATAGAGTAGTATGTTCTCATAGTTGTATGTATGATACGGATGCAAGCATGCAAGGGAATTGGGTGGCTGAATGGGATAGCAGCAGACAGCAGACAGCTACATGGGACAGCAGGAAATCCATAACAAATACTGGTGTCAAAATACTAGGCAGTACTAAACAAGGTGACAACTACCACCTCAGTACATGTAATGGCCCAAATAAGTGTGGGTGTCAATAGGTCACACACATGCATGTCAGTGAGGATCACATACCCACCACCAGCCTCACCCAGCAGGACAGGTGTAGATGACCATGAAGAAAGGCCAGGCTAAGGCCCCCAAATGATGGCAATGGTGAACAGCCCCCCACCAGACCTACACAGACATACTACAACAGGTCTGGCATTTGCATTCTAGTTCTGAAGGGTAAGAAGTCTGAAAATGAAATTTATGCCATTAAGATCTAATGTGTACTCTACTGATATGCCTCCTTTCTGCATGATAGGTCACAATACAATATGAAATGGAAGCCAACAGAGTAACTGAAATACCAGTACAGTCATTGCAAATGTTTAAAGTCTTCAGGTGTGCACCCTCCACAATCCCATGTAGAAATGTAGTAACATGTAAGTTTGAGGAGTAATATCACTGGAGCACAGATTGCCAGAGCTGTCCCAATCTACATTGTTGCATGTGTACAATATGCAGGTGTTAGTGTGGTAAGTTTGTTGTGTATTTAATATTGCCTGGAAGTGGTCAGCATGTGGGCCTGGATGGTTGTGTCTCAGTGACCTATGTAAAGTATACTGGTCGACAGGGCCATGTTCCAACAACTGCAGTGCTAACCACACTGCTTCTCAGCTACACCCATGTCAGCAGTTGTGCATACTCACTGTCCAGATGTCAATATCTGTCACCGTCAGAAAGCTGGATATGCCATGAACGGGGACCCATACATAGAAACAGTACACAGGTGGAAGTAACCTACACAGAGTGCATATAAAATAACTGTCAACTGCACACAAGTTTGGAATTATACCTAGAGGTTAGCATCACATTAGTTGTCCCTCTAGTATGGAATACTGGTAGTCTGGCCAATCACTGGCATACCACAAAAGGCACAGTTATAAAGAGATGACAGGCTGCCCATGTCCACACACAAGCCAGCATAAGGGGAATGTCCCAGGTACATCTGTGAGTCAGGTGCAAATAGCTTCCATATCACACATGCACCCAGCTCACCCCACCATCAGACACAGGTTTATCACAGGTCATATCCTTGCTGTAGGGAATGAGTAGATCATGAACCCATCTCTGTATGGGAATGCATACATGATGCTACATGCTGAATAGGTGTCCCATGCAGGTGTGTCCCTAGCTGTAAGCAACAACCCAACCACATCCAGACTCATGGATCAGTATGTACAGGAAGGATTAACAGGAACGCCTAAACCACTCACCACTGTCACCCCAGGGTAATCCACTGGCTTGCAGCTTGGGAACGTATGACTGACAGAATGCACTGGCCTGCTACAGATGGCCTGCAGCACTCTCAAATGGCCTACAGTCCTCTGGCAAAGGCACATGCCTCACCCATAGTGCCAATGTACGGAATGTCAGGGGGTCCTAACTAACAACCTAACACAGTAAACAGAAAACAAATGCAAGTCCATTTTGACAAATGCCAGTAGCATGCCTCACCATGTCCTACTGCAAGGACTGTGGACCAGGCCATAAATACTACAGGGATAAAGGCCCAACTATAGGGATACCTCTGAGCTATTGCTTTCATAATGTTAGAAAGATCCAAGAAGACAGGAAACAGCTCCAACGCTGAATAGACTCACGTCACAGGACCAGCAGTAATAGTATAACAACAAACGCAAGTCTAACCACGATCAGAAAATCACAGTTCAAATGATTCACTTACAAAGTCTCCGTAGTAAAAATAGAAGAAGATTTATTCCATGGACAAACAAATGAGCGCTTTCGCATAGTGAAACCTACGCTTCTGCAGATATTAAAAACATACAAAACTCTCCCTTTTTTATACTAGATATGGCGGGAAGAGTAGCTTTAATTGACAATCAATTACCTAATCAACTAGTTTATCAAGCTGTGAGAAACTCACTGACAGTTGAAATAGCTAGATCATCAAGCTCCTGAATAAGAAACGCACATTGAGTATAAACATAAATACACACAGTCATCGCCTTAAACTATTGCTCTTAGCCATGACTGATCGATCTGTTTAGGCAGTGTTTTTTTAAAACATACATAGCACTGCGAGTCACTTAATTCTATTCTAAGAATTGATATAATAATGTTAAAATATCTCATACATAGTAGTTGTCAAGTACATAGAGTGCAGCGTAAACAAACTGAAACTAGCAGCCAGTAGTGAAGCGTTGTCATGCAGTAAATGGTGGTTGTCAAGTGCATGAAACGCGTACAAACAAATTGAGACTAAACAACTTTTGGCATAGCGTTATTACACGACCAACATCACTCATTGAACTCTCTTTTCCATAAGGCAATATGTGCTGGCCTAAATAAAGTGCACTGTGAACAAACTGAAAAGGCAGCCAGTAATAAAGCGTTATCATGCAGTGAACAGTAATCATTAAATGCAAGAAACGACGCATTACGAACAAATTAAAGCTAACAGTTTTTAACGTAGCGTTATAATATAACAAAGACCATTCGTTGAACACATCTCTCTTATTCATGAGGCAATATATGCTAGCCTAAATAGAGTAAGAAATTTTAATATGTGCTATTTTTAGCAATTTTATGAATGTTGATTTTACAATCTCATTGCTCAAATGAGGATCTAATGTATAAATGTAAATGTATATAACACGCAGGATGTTACGAGCATGATGTGTGTCAATAGATACGCCGCATATCAGTTGGTTGCTTAAAAATTCAGTTGTTGTACCATGTCAACTAGTATGAATATAAGAATCACTATAGACCTCTGCAGGACATGTTCATCCACATTAACAGATGCCCATGTATATAGGTATTATAAAAATCTGTAGCTTCATTAAAAATCTACAGCTTCATTGAGATGCTGTATGTGTGCTGCCTAAAAACGCAGCCATAAAAATCTATAAAACACTCTTTGAAAAACTATAACAATATTCTTTAAAAGTAGATGAACAACAGGATTGCAAGCTTGATCTAGCATAGAAAATTATAATAACGTCCTAAATAGCAATATGCAATGAAACCAAATGTGACATATCAATGTGAGCCATATGTATGGAGATCATAAACCTATATCATAGCTCGTGTCAACAAATACAAAATGCTGCTATAAAAAGCCTAAATGTGTATAAAGGGACTTAAAGATGCCATTGTATGGACCCCTAGATGCATAGAGATTATTATTTAGAAGTCCCTATTGTTATTATAAAGATCATAAAGTTTGCGGAATATCTGTGAAATAATGAAAGACTATATATGATGATGTGAGACTCATTGCTATCAACAATGTTAACCACTGTATAAGTAATGTTGAATCATAAAAATCTACATTAAACATATTCCAGTTGCATAATAAAAATGTATTGAGGTAATACATTACATTAGCAACATTCATGTCAAAAGATGTATGTGACACTCCAATGGGGTTCCCTAAAAAACACAGGAAAGTGGAGATATTCTTGTCCATATGTGTACTTAGGTGCGTTCAAGTATAGGCTTAATGGAAATGAAGTTGTTCAGACCTGGATGTAAATGTGCCCCTAGTATAATGTTAGAAAGATGAGAGAATAACAGAGGGGGGTGTAGAAGCATGGATGTCATGGAGTGTGTGAAATCTGAAACTCTAATGTCCACCCATACTACCTCCTGACTGCAAACCCATGAATGAATAGCCAAAAATTGCTTGTAAATCACAATGTGAAGGTAAACTGACCAGATATATGAGTCCTGCCTCTGGATAACCTGGGTGTGTCTGTACAGCTGAGAGGTATGGCCCCAACAAGATATGGCCATTCTGTTAAGTTGAGAAAAACATAAGAAGGGGATACCCAGCCAGCATCTAACAAGGTGCTGAACCATTTACACAGAAGCAGCAGTCTACTGTCTGTAGCTACCCCTCCAAAATAGCAGGAGTGTGCTAGAATGTGTAGTCTATATGCCTCAGAATATTGGTCTCAAATTCATTCATCTTGTATTTCCCTGGTAAATAACTGTGAGCAAAAAATGATAACTGTCAGTAGTCGATGACATGATACATCACAGTGTAAAACAGTACATATGTCAGTAAATCTATGCTACAACCAACCATGTTACACAAGCAGTACAGACAGCAATAGTTACAGTATCCCCTGTATATTATGTCCATTGTGTCTCCATATTGGCAACCTATCTACAGATATCCTGCAGAAACAGGTTGCTAGGTATAGCTGTAGTACACGAAACCCTGAATAGGAGTCCAACTCTCCCTGGAATGGATGCACACGTTCAATATAGAAGGTCATACTGGGCATGCTCCTACACTTAGAGAAATGAAGCCCATGTCTGACAACACAGTGGACTACAGATATCCGTTATTTGCAAATGTCTGTGCATATACACCAAATTGTACACCATTAATACTTTACACACACACACACACACACACACGCACGCACGCACGCACACATTGGATAGGAATACTCACACACATCTAAGCCCAACATAATATGTCAGAAATACACATACAGAGATGTGGGAAATAGAGAGACAGACAGCGACAGAGAGAATCCCATTATGAGGCCTTTCCAACCCAATACACATCCCATTGGCCTATATCACATGATGTGCTGATGTCATTCACTGTAGAAATTCCTTTGGTTAGTCCTCAGCCCTATAGTCTAAGTGGTGCTCGTGATAACTGTGTAACACTACAGTACAAATAAGTATCCATGTAGCAGTTGTACTCTTAGTCCTGTCAAATGTAAAGTTGTGTGTGTGTGTGTGTGTGTGTGTGTGTGTGTGTGTGTGTGTGTGTGTGTGTGTGTCTACATAAATGTGGTTAAGGCCATTCACACTCATTACACTTCCCATTGCTCTACTTTAGCACTCCTGCTGATGTCATTCACCCTGAAATAACCCTTTGGGCAGCTTGTAGCCCTGTATGCTCTGTGGTCTTGTGATAATTGTGTAATATTATAGTGTAGCAAACTAGTTAGGTAGAAGTTCTAATCCTAGTCCTGGCAACTGTGAAAATGTGAGCGAGTGTGTGTGTCTTTGTAGAGACCTACTTTTCTGGCCATTCACACTCACTACACTTCCCTTACCCCTCCTTTAGCACTGCTGCTGATGTCACTCACCTTCAAAGATACCTTTGGACAGCTCTCCAACATAAAAGAACTGTGGTGCTTGTGATAACTGTGTAATACTATAATGTAGCAAGCTAGTTAGGCAGAAGTTCTAATCCTGGTCTTGACAACTGTGAAAATGTGTGTGTGTGTGTGTGTGTGTGTGTGTGTGTGTGTGTGTGTGTGTGTGTGTGTGTGTGTGTGTGTGTGTGTGTGTGTGTGTGTGTGTGTGTGTGTGTGTGTGTGTGTGTCTTTGTAGAGACCTGATTTTGTGGCCATTCACACTCACTACATGTCCCTTCCCCCTCCTTTAGCACTGCTGCTGATGTCACTCACCTTCAAAGATACCTTTGGACAGTTCACCAACATCTAAGCTCTGTGGCACTTGTGATAACTGTGTAATACTATAGTGTAGCAAACTAGTTTGGTAGGAGTTCTATTCCTAGTCCTGGCAACTGTGAAAATGTGTGCTTGTGTGAGAGTGTGTCTTTGTAGAAACCTGATTTTGAGGCTATTCACACTCACTACACTTCCCTTACCCCTCCTTTAGCACTGCTGCTGATATCACTCACTTTAAAAGTATGTTTGGACAGTGTTCTAACTATAAGCTCTGTGGTGCATGTGATAAATGTGGAACAATGTAGGGGCAATAACTACATAGGTAGAGGTTTGAATCTTATTCCTGGCAAGTATTTGTGTGTACCTATATATACATATATGTGTCTGTACCTTAAAGATTTTGGCCCCATTTACACCCGGTACACTTCTCAGTGCCTGACGTTAGCAGTCCTGCAGATATCATTCACCTTAGAAGTACCTGTTGGCAACCATGTAGGGTCAGTGGTGCATGTGATAAATGTGTAACATAAAGGTCTGAAAACATAGTTATATTGAAGTTTGAACCTCAGTCCTGGCAAATGTAAATGTGTGTACAGTAAAATATTTTGTGAAATCTCTCACCCACTACATCAACCAAGGGCTGGTGATGTTCCTCACCTTAGAAGTACCTTTGGACAACATCCATCCTACAAGCTCCCTGGTGTGTGCGATACATTTGTAACACTGTAGTAACAATACATAGCTAGGTAGAGGTTTGAAACTCAGTACTGGAAAGTGTGTGTATGTGTCTGTCATCAGTATCCTGTGTGGGTGTGGGTGTTGGTGTGATTGTGTAATAACAGGATCCATTGGGGGGTGGGTTTTGCTAAACTATTATATTGAAGACCTAGTATATGTCCCAATGTCCACATTACAAAGCCAATAGTTGTCAAACACCATAGATGTTGGTGTAGACAATCCACAGCCCTAAATGTGTAGTGTCATGTGCAGTGACTATGTGGCAGTATGGATTAGTTAAAAAATTAGGTAACCCTTCTAATTCTCAGAGCCCACTCTCCACCCAGGAATCATACACAAACACACTTGGCTAGGCAGCAACCATCATATCGGTAGTTCTCCTGCAAATTGCCTCACAGATGGTACCCATGGTGTGATTGCAGTGGACTCCATGTCAAACCGATGACCAGACATGACTGGTGTCACACAGGGTATGGACCCATGTCCTTTCATGTTTGGGATCTACCCTTCTGAGGTGCAGGATAACACAAAGGCACCCTGGCTGATAATGTTTGCATACAACAGTAAGGTGGGTGGTAGCATTCCCAATCCATGTGATGTTGACATCATGCCTAAAGCCCACTTGACACCTATGACAGTTGTCAGAACCTTGGAGATTACCTCAATGCCAAGAGATATGCCGCCATGACCCTTGGGAACACCATGGCTCACATGAAGTAATACATTGGTGGTAGTCCACTGAACAGTGACGTCATTATAACAGAATGGGTAACACAGGTTGATAGTCAGCTGCCTGTTGACCACAACAGTGCCACTGACATCAGAAAGTACTTTGATGTGTTACATCTCCTGACTGTGTGTTATCCAACAAGTAAAAGGACATGGCACCCTGTTCCATCCCCTCAGTAGCCCAGTGAATGTGTACAGTGACCCTTTTTGCCATGTTCCCCACTAGACACCTGAAACAACTGTAGAGTCTGCCGATATACCACACAAAGGGAATACCATGCCTTATACACATGCCCTGTATGGACAGACTCCAATAACTCTAATGAATCCCCATATCATACTGTCTATGTAGGTGCAGTCACTACCTCAATTACACAGCCATGTCTCACCAAACAGAGTCAGGAATGCTACTTCTGAAGATATCAATCTGTCCACACAGCATGCCTCAGAGACCTCAAGTACACTTCTACACCTAAAAGAACATGCATGTGAGACATGTGCATAATCCAGACACTCTCCATGTTATGGAATATAAATCACATACATGTGAAGCAGTGCACATCACTGGCCACCACAATAGTAATCTGGATGAGTGAATGGGGAATACAATACCCACCCCTGGAGACCACTCCAGTGACTATACTCCTGAGCCACACTGGGGACTATTTTCATGTGGCCTGATGCCAAGGTATACCCTTGGGCTAGCCTTGTAGAGCCTTCAGGCCCATTCACCTACTGCACACCTATGAAGGATTGAACCTATGGATCTCAGTACTAGCAAATGTCTCTGTGTGTGTGTGTGTGTGTGTGTGTGTGTGTGTGTGTGTGTGTGTGTGTGTGTGTGTGTGTGTGTGTGTGTGTGTGTGAAGAGTAATCTCAGTGTGTTTGGTTGATGAATATCCCCTATAGCTGTGGTTATTAGCAATCGGAGATGTGTCCAAACCACAACACTTACCATTCTCCATTCCACAAAAGATGTAAATCAACACATACCTATGTACAACCCTCAGCCCTATAATCTGTGAGGCATATGCAATCACTGTGTTACAGACCAGGGATTTCCATGTACATACAGCTGTACTCTGCCTATGACACAGTGGCTGCATTACACACTGCCATACCCCATGGTCTTGCTGCAGGGCCGCATCCTGGTGACACACAGATGCCTAGAACAGAAATGGGATACAGCATGTGAGAACACATTCACTCAGCACCTCACTTGTGTGGGGCGAGAGGGGTAAAGCTGGCATTGAATGTGTTGCCAAGACTGTGGCCAATATCTGTTGTCTCAGGACAGGTGTTAGCATTGTGCAGTGACTCACAGCACTTGTATTTAATGCTGTGGAGGTTGTTGATGTAACTATCAAAGGCTGTTGTGATTGTTGTCAGTGTCTGCTGCATGTCTCCCATCATAAATGCCTATAGGGGATTCCATGAGGGATCCAACACTGTTTGAGGCTAATAAGGGAGTGCAACAGTCATGGGACACCACCTTTCTCTGCAATAGTGTCCTCTTTCTGATGTACACTTTAGTAATGGCAGGGGACCATCACATTGTCTCCCAGTGTTTGGAGGACAGTGTCTGTGTTCTGTTGGCTCTGGCTAGTACCATCTATTCATGTACATGTTTGTACAGTGCATATGTTATGATTCCACAGTAATGGAGCTATTTCCCATTGCCATGGGTGCAGTGAAGACATCCATCCCTGTTTTCATGGCTGCAAAGTCAGCTTTGGAGATGTTTTGCAAGGTTGTTACCTTTGTGGGGGGTGTGGCTGGCATGTTGAGTTCCATGTTGATTACAGACTGTGTGGATCTCACCATGCAGGAAGTGACATCTGTGGATGAGCAACAGTCCCATATTTAAGTAGTCAACACAGGTCAAGTTTGTTGCATCTTCTACCGGGGGTCAGTATGAGCTGGTCCCGAGCATTGGAAATGATGAATGCCAGAAGTGTTGGGCCACTGTACTGGCACTTGACTACTTTCTCCAGGTGATGGAGGGATAGTTGAAGTCTAATACTATGTCAGTGTTGTGTTGGACCATCATAGATGGCAGGGTGTTGATGAATGTGCATTGACAGACTAGGGACATAGATGTGGACCCATAGCAGGCTATGGTCTGGATTGCACTATTACCCCAAGGCAGTTGTACTGGAAGTATCTCCAATGCATTATGCTGGGATACTAGTCTGAAGTGTTCCTAGCCATAATGAATATGGAGACAACACCACCTTTGGAGGTGTGGTGTGGTCCATGTTTGGGGGCTAACAAGCTGTGGAATGCATCATAGCCTGATACTGCTGGTCTGCTGTCTTTTGCTGTGAACCACCTCTCCATTACAGCAGACGTGTCCTCCACTCCAACAAGTGCTTTGAGTGACTGCATCCTGACAGATGTCTACTGTTGAGCAGCATGACTCTCAGATTGCATACATGTCTAGCTGTTATGGTGGTAATTAAATTAGGAGCAATGCCTAATAAGGCATCATAAGGGTGGCAAGGCACTTAAGTACAATGTGTTTTATATGTTCTCAAGTTTTTAATTGCTTATGTATATGTCATATGACCAATGGGCTGCTGGTCATGTGACTATGACCCTTATATATTTACCATGTTTTCCATTAATGGTTTGTAATGCACTGAAGAAGGGTTTTTATGCCTGAAAGCTTTGCTGTATTGTTGCTGTTTTTTATAAAGAGATTTCTCCAGTCTGCATTTGTTTTGAATATTATACATGGGTAGTACCACAATCTTTTCTCTTGGTATTTCTTTCATAGATGGGTAGTATCCCAGGTTATATGCAGTTACACCAGCTACAGTCACTGGTTGACAAAAATAGTTTAAAACATATTGTATCATTACGTTAGTACTTTTAACAGTGCTTTTCCAAGTAAGAATATATTACAGATTGTAGTACTAGAACCATACACCCCTGCATGCAAAGCTGGGACTCTGATTACTGACTAACTTGTTCTTGGTGTTTGAGCTGTATGTTTTATGTTTATGTATCTCCTATCGGATATTGATCTGATATGTTGATATTAACTGTAGATTAATGTAGTAATTGCCATTTGGACAATCTTTTCCATCTCTCTCAACTTTCTGATTTGAAAGCCTGCATTTGCACTTGTTTCTGTCCTGTAACTTGTCTAGTGCAGATACAGATTCTTAGTTTTAGCACTTAAATTTGCTTATTTGTACTCAGCACTTTTTCAGAACTTGTAAGCAGTAAATAAGCTACTAATTACTATAGCAGTCAACCTTCCTTATTACCTAGACGAAAACAGTTTTTGTACTTATTTTTCTCACTTGCTTAGAGAAAAACAGTGCTTGTACTGACTTTCCTCACTTATCTAGAGGAAAATAGTTTTTTTATTCAGGCATGTCCAAGGGTCAGCTCCCAGTGTTCTCTCGTGTCTATCTGATGAATCTGGGCATCTTGAAGCAATGTAGAAATTACCTCATGTACACAGACAACCCTCTTCTCCTACCACCCAACACTACAACCTGTGAGAGATGCACTTACCTAGACAAACTGGAGGTAAAGCTCTCTTCAACCAAGACTGAACTTGACAGTCAAGAGGAGAAGATAAACATTTGCACCACACCACACTCATCACATAGTCTCACTAAATCTATACCACCAAAATCCACACATAGTAACACAAAAACATTCGCGGAGGCTCTCAATAATAATCTGTCTAAGCAACAGAGACCTCCAAAGCAGAAATGCAAGCAACCTCCATTCCCCAACTCAACCCAAATGACACATAGCCCACAGACTTAGTATGCCACTCAACCACAGCCAATAAGGCAAAACAACGTACCCAACACACACTAGTCATAGGTGACTCTATAGTCAGGCACACTGATGATCCACTCACCAGGCTAAACAAGGAGAAGATCACTGTCAGCTGCCTGTCGGGTGCCAGGATCTGTTACATAACCCATGCACTCAGGTCACTCCACAACAAGTACAAATATGACTCTGTCGTTGCCCATGTTGGTGTGAATGACCTGAGATGTACCTCCCTGGACTACATGAAAAGAGACATGGAAGAGCTATCCAATCTTGTAGCCCAGGCAGGTATGACCATAGCCCTGAGTAGCATTCTGCCATTGCCCAGAATGATAACGCAGTACAAGGACAAAATGATTGACTTCAACAAATGGCTAAGCTTCTGGTGTCATTCTAAGGGGATCTAGTATCTGTCTGCTTGGGATGACATGGTCGACAGACCACGATGCTTTGCCACAGATGGCCTGCACCTGTCACCCCTGGGATTCCGGATACTGGCTAAGGCTCCTGCCACCCCTATAGTGCCTCTTTTAGGCAAGGTTCAAATGACAAATTCACCACCATAACAGGAACAGGCAAGCAAAAACTGAGGGTAATGCTACTCAATGCTAAAAGTCTAAATCTCAAAATGCACTCACTCAAGGCACTCCTTAAAATGGAGAACATTGATATCTGTGCAGTGACTGAGACTTGGTTCAAGGCTCCAGAGAGCACCCCTGAACTACCAGGCTATAACTTATACCACACTTTTCGGCCATGTAACCTGGACCGAAACACCGTAGGCGGAGGTGTGTCCATATTCATTAAGGATATCCACACCTCTAGGCTAGTTGCTCAGCATAATACATCCGAGGTTATCCAAGTGCAACTAACTCTGGACAAAACTGCAATCCAAATTGTAGCTGACTACAGATCCCCCACCATGCCCTAGGATTCCCACTCCTCTTTTCTTGATGTACTGGAAAATATTAGGGTTCAACCAAACACCCTAATAATGGGCGACTTCAACTACCCCGCCATTAACTGGGAAAACTACTCGTGTACCAACTCATTAACTCAATGCTTTCTGGAATGCATAAACTCCAATGCCCTGGATCAACTTATCCACACCCCCACCAGGGGCAACAATATCCTAGACCTAGTCATTACCAACATGAGTGACTGGTGTTCCACACCTGAAGTCAACTCCTTGTTGGTCCGATCCAACCATAAGCTAATTACCCTTGATATCCACATCCCGCCCCACCCCACCCCACCCCCCCCATTAAGGAAACCACTGTAAAAAAAATTCTCCAAAGCCAACTTCATGCTTCTTAAGACAGAAGTGGTGAACTTCATGACACCCATGCAGATGGACAATACAGTTACAACTGCTGAGTCCTACACAAATGCACTCTATAAGCACTTACACGAGTGCATGGATCATGCTATCCAAAACAGAACCAAGACGCTATCCTCCAAAAAAGGAAGCCAATCTGGTGGGCCCCTGCCATAAGCAAACTGTACAATAGAAGGAAGAAACTGTTGCAAAAGAGAGTAAAATCCCATGAGTGGAGGAGCTCCCTAGTCAGCCTCAGTAAGAAGCTGAGATTCCTTATAAGATCCTCCAAATCTAGCTACAAAAACAAAATCACCACTAATTCTAAGGACCACCACAAAGCATTCTATAGCTATGTCAAGAAGCTCGATGGCAACACCCAGATCTGCTCTGAGTTACAGCACAATGGCACGAAAATTACAGAACCAACTGATATTGCCAACATTCTGGCAGATAGGTTCAGTGCTAACTTTATCCCCCTCACCCCCTAAAAGGCCCATATCTATACAGGAAAAATGCAGAGTCCCTGTAATCACAACTATGCAGGTAAAAGCTGAACTCTCTAAAGCCAGAAACACAGCATCCATGGGACCGGACAACATCCCAAGCTGCGTTTTACACAAACTTCAAAACAAACTGGCTCCCCACTTAAGCACCATGTTCAATAATAGCCTTGCATCAGGCTTTGTGCCCACTGAATGGCAAACAGCAACAGTTATCCCACTCCACAAAGGGGGAGCCACCACTGATCCTGGGAACTATCGACCTATTTGCCTGATGATCCTGGTCTGCAAGGCCATGAAACGTATCATCATGGAACTCATAAACAAAGACATTGGTAACCTCCAAACTCTGGATCCCACCCAGTTTGGGTTTGTGAAAGGCAGATCATGCCTCCTGAACCTGATCAACTTCTCTGAGGCAGTCACCAAAGCCATAGATGAGGGTAAGGTGGTTCACACAGCCTATCGTGACCTCGCCAAGGCTTTCGACACCATCCCCCATTCTGGAATTATAGCTAAACTCACTAAACTAGGTATAAATCCCTATGTCACAAGATGGGTTGCCAACTGGCTCACTGACAGAATCCACACAGTAAAAGTTGCAGACTCCAAATTGGACCTCAAACCAATGACAAGTGGAGTACCACAGGGTTCAGTCCTGGGACCTCTCCTGTGTGGTATCTACTTCTCTGAAGTACAGGCTATCACTGAAGGCCTCTGGCTAATGAAGTTCACAGATGACTGCAAACTAGGAGCCATAGTCAAGTCCCATAATGATGTGGACATCCTATAGAAGGGCCTCACTGAGACAGATGCCTGGTGTCAGAGCCATGGCCTCAAGCTCAATGCCAAAAGGTGCAGTGTCATCCCCTTTGGTGAAAACTCTGTACCCATGAACTACCCTATAGGCAGCAATCTACTTAACACGGAATGTGTGATAAGAGACCTTGGGACCCAGGTGGACAGTAGTCTCTCCTTTGAAAGTCACACCACCACAGTAGTCAGGAAGTCTTTCTATGTGGCACACCTCATCATAAAAGGGTTCTCATCCAGGAAAAAAGAGGTCATTGTTCCCCTCTACTTGATACTCATTAGACCCATTATAGAGTACAATGCCCCTTTTGGAATGTATCTCACAAGACATCTGCAGCAGCTGGAAAGGTCACAGAAGTACCTCACAAAGAGGATTACTGGCCTCAAACAAATGCCCTACACTGACCGTCTCAAAAAAAACTCCAGCTTTATTCCGTAGCATATCGCCTACTTCGAGGTGATCTCTGCCTAACATATAAAGCTATGTCATACCCAGAGCTGTTGGACATGCTACACCTAAAGAAATCCCAATCCCTCTAAGCTACATGCTCTAGGGACCTAGACTTTGTCACCGCAATAAACAGGACATGCTGGAGGGATAGATTCCTGTCCCAGAGACTTCCCATACTCTGGGACAGGCTACCAATCTATGTCAAGTTCTTCATTAGCACTCTTCAAAAAAAATCTTGATGAGTGGATGGGAAATAGGAAATACACCCCAGAGATCATTTCTGTGTCTCTGCTCGACAGTGGCACAGGAAAATAACTTTCTTGGGTGGTCTAAGCCAGGGAACTTTGTTGGCTAGGCTTATGTAGGCCCTTTGGCTGATAGCCTAGTACCTACCTATGAACCTATGAACCTATGGCATACCTTTCAGTTTCATACGTCTTTCTTTCAAAACATTCAGCCTAATGCATAACCTGTTGGTTATCTACTTTCTGTCTGTCCTCTGTACAGATGTGCAGATGTCAGGTATTGCTAAGGCCATACCACTATGTAGGTGCCCACATTGTATTGTGCTATGGGCCTGAACACTGCTGCTAGTTCCGACATATGGGACATTCCTTAATGTGGGCCTTGCCCCTTTTCCTTGCCTGTGTGAGGGACATTACAGAGGTGATGGCCTACAGATTCACATACAGTAGGTGGCAATATGTCACAGCACAGGACATATGGTGACAGCCAAACAACATGGGGGATATATCCCCAGATTTGTGAACAGATTCTATGTCATCAGTGCTGTTATACACATGGTGGTTTGATAGATTGACAGGGTTTGTGTGGACATGCATTTAGTGAGTGACTTCATGACTGACAGTGATATGTCTCTGACGTGCCTCTCCACTGGCATGCTGTCCACAGACTGGCCACATGTCTGCCTGTTATGTTTTGTCTGTTCCCCAGACAGTTGGTGTACTTGGTAAATCAGTTGTGGACTCTGGGGAATGCAGTCAGTAAATACTCACATCTAGTGGTATTACCAACATCATATTCCTCATAAAGGATATTACAACAAACCTAGTAACATCTGCAACTGTCTCAATGTATGACAGCAATATTTCCAATCTACCCCTCTGTTTGTGCCTCTGTCCCCAAATGATGTCAGGCTTTGTCCAGATGTCAATGAGGCTCAGACATATTCAGTATCATTATTTCTTGACTTCATTCCTGCTACTATCCCAGTGATGTAGTAAACCCACAGACATGTCAGGGAAGAGGCCTTAGATATGAGTCCTGAGTCTGTACATTCTGAGGTGAACTGTACATGTGAGAGGCCTGTGTATTTCTGGCCATTAACAGACTGTCATGATTGTGTACACATGTCATATGTATATGTTATTTGGGCTGTGTATGGAGGGGGGGTGGATGTAAGTGTTATGGCTCCTTCTTTATCTAACTGTGCATGCTGCTCCAGTTTCCGCTGAATCCACTGTATGTGTTTGTAGGGGCAGACTGAGACATGTCCTGAACCAAGGTCAGGATTCAGACTACACTGAGAATTGGGACTGCATATGTAGGGCGAGTGTGTGAGTGCTAAACAATGATGTATTTGTTCACACAGTCTGTATACTCTACTGTTCACTTGACTTACTGGTATGTGACTGTGACTGTGGTGATGTTAGTTGTGTCTGTTTGTCACTACTGTTACATCCCCGTAGGGCCTGATATATTTACAAATACACGTGTAATTACCCATAGCAGATGTCCTAATTCAATTACTTGTGCTATTTCAGTAAATATATGTTAGAGCACACAGGAGGGTGTTACTACAGCAACTGTGTTAGCTTATCTACACCAGTACTTCAGATACATCCCTAGTTTCATGGCCTCCACCCACGACTTTGTCAGCTTTGGTCCAGATTCATTGCAGAATGGGGTTCTGAGAATACCTGCTGGATTGTTGCAGGATGTCCAGGTTTATTGCTCATATTTCTGGTCTGGTTTACAGA